>NC_091478.1:4972972-5147972 GCF_036971445.1 Narcine bancroftii
TCGGCCGCCATGATTGCCAGACTAAAGCAGTGGCGAATCACGCGGGTCGTCAGAGCGAGGATCAACTCTTGATGCCTGACGGGCGAACTCGTGCGGTGCTGGGGCAGTGAACAGGCTGTGGTCAATCAGCGGTCCCCAGGCTTCTTCGGGCGGCCGCCCCGTGGTCCTAGCGCCCCCTCTCTCTACGCGCACGCGCACACCTCTTTCTTGGTATTAGATTGACTGCAAATTAAAAACAACTAATCTTACACAAGTTGTGGTGAATCGACCATCAGCCAACTGCAGGGGGTGATCTCTGGACCTGCAGGAAGACCCCCTAAGGGGCTGACCCCACCTGGTCAGCTGTCAATCAACCAACCCGAATAGACCACTGGGGGGGGGGGGGGGCTGACTCCATCTGGTCAGCTGTCAATCAACCAACCTAATAGACCACCTGGAGGGGGGCTGACTCTACCTAGTCAGCTGTCAATCAGCCACACAGGGAGCCACAGGGTTCAGATTTTTACTGGAAATAAAGCCTGTTGCGCAGCTTTTTCTGAGTTTGTGCTAGCTCACCCCAATTTTTTCCAGTAAAAATGTTTAAAGATAGATCATGCAGAAGTTTTCTCATGATCAGGTGGCTGGAGATTGACCCCCAACACACCAAAGCCCAGGCACGCTTTGAGATCTCGAAGCACATGATTGAGGCGATCATCCTAACACAGGTCCAAGGTGATCAACACCAATCAGAAATGTCTCCTGCTGCTCCGCACCAAGCTGGGCCCATGAGCTTTCCAGGCCATCAAGGACTGCACGGACTATGAACCCATGATGGCCATCCTGGAGAGTATGCACAGCCCCAAACGGGGTCTACGCCAGGTACCTGCTCAGCATCAGGATCCAACAGCCAGGTGAGTTCTCAGATGTTTACCTTGGGACCCTGCATGAGCTAGCCGGTCTGTACCAGGCAGAGACCGATGTGACTGGAGGGGAAGTGGAGTGACTGATCTGGGACACCTGTGTGCGAGGGCTGAGCTCAAGGAGGGCCCAAACAGAAGCTGCTGGAGGAAAACACTGCCTCACTTACCCAGACAGTGGAGGTAGTCCACTCCATGGAGGCTGCAGTAGAAGTATTCAATGCTTAAACTCCCCCAACCTTCTGCCTGACCAATAAACATGATTGCCATTGCCAAGGGGTCTACATGGAGGAGACAACCACAGCTGGCAGCACAGCTCGCCCTGTAGGTGCTGTGGGTCCTGGTCTGGGTTGAACAGGTGCTCACGCAAAAGACTGTCCTGCGAGGAATGTGCATTGCTCCTGGTGCGGGAAGAAAGGGCGCTTCACCAAAGTGTGCCTTTCCAGGCCCATTGGGAGCACTGTGGCCCCTCCGTGGTCAGCTGGTACCCCTCCTGAACACTGCCATGTGTGAGGTCCGGGTGATGCAATTGTTTCGCCCCGTCATTTCCACCCCTGTCGCTGACATCACTTTTGCCAGCCAACACAGTGGCTGTGTGCTCACCCCGGGTGCTGCCATCTTCCTCAGATGACTTCCGTCGGCATGGATGATTTAATCTCCAGCTTCACTTCCAGTCAGGTCGCCCAACCGCACTGATGCCACGTGCATCCACTGGGCACTGCCATCTTCGGCCAGCCGGCCTCTGACTGGTGCTACTTTTAATATGTCAGATTGCAACAATTCATTTGTGAGCTGTTCCTTACACAGGGAGACCAGCAGTTTGTTTTTAGAGAACATGCAGCTTCATTTGAATTGATAATCATCCTACAGCAATTGATGTTTGTTTGAAGCATTTCCAAACTATTGTCTTCTCTTACTCATTCAGACACTTCTAATGTCATGTTATGCTTGATCTTTCAAGAACAACTTTATATGGGTTTAACGCTTAACTGACTTTATTTTCCTTGAGCTGCTTCAACCGACTTCTAATGACAACCCCCGTCATCTATCACTCCTGTTTCTGGCCAACCACATGCATTGCATGCTGGGAATTTTAGTTCCTATTTATAACACACGGGGTATGATTGCATAAAATGCTGAATTAATGTCAATGAACAGCAGCCTGGTGTATGAGGTGTCATTCTCCAGGTGGGTCAGGATGGAGTGGAGGGGACAAGGCTTTAGTATCATCAGTGAATGGTTCCATCTGTAAGTGAATTCAAAATGGATCAAGTAGCTCTTGGAGGTACCTGAAATGTTAGTTAAGTATCTCTATCTTTGTACACTGCCTTGTGTGGATTCATCTTCGACAGGATTCTCCTTACCTCAGCTGCAGCTAAGCAAGGGGACTGTACTCCAGGGAGAGACGAAGCTATATTTGGTGTCAGCCTGTTCTTTTCGTCAATCCGTGTGTAGAATATGTTCAGTCTGTCCAGAGTGGCAGTGCCATTGTTATTGTCTTGCAAGGTTCTCTTGTGGTTTGTTATTGTTTTGATACCTTACCACATGAGCCTCATGTTGCTGGAGCTGCGCAACAGCTGCCTCTGTGCATATCCATGCTTTGTTTTCCGGATTGCATGGGAAATTTCAGCCCTGTTTTATCTAGCTGCATCGCGAGCTCTGAGAAGTGCTTGGATCCAACCATAGTTCCTGGTTAGCCCTGGTTATGATGCACTTGCTAATGTAGCCAGTCACTGAACTTGTGTACTCGTTGACTTTTACGTTGCCATTATAGGTTGGCGCCCTTCTGAAACTGCTCCAATCCAAGTTCTCAAAGCAATCCTGGAACACTGCTGTGCCCTCCCCAAACCCAACACACCCTGCCCCACCTCAGTTGAGTTGTAGTATGGCAAACATCAGATGGACAAAGGAACTTTGAATTTACCATATTACTTAACCAAGGAATATCACAAATTACTTCACAGCAATTGAAACAATGTCCCACCATATTGATAATGTTCCTTGATACTGTGGACTCCTGATACTATTCAAAACATTTCATATTCTTGATGACCTTCTGTAGAACGTGTCCTTTTCTGTTTCAGCTGTGATCTGCTTGGATTTCATGTCAGATACGGGAAGTGATTCAGTAATCAGATTCACAAGGGGATTCACATCTGGCTCTGTGTCGTTGCCCTGGACAACACATCAGCTCACACTATAGGTTTCCCTAGTGTGTACACCCACTTGACTAGACTTAAGTTTTTATGTTTTGTCACCAACCTGTGATTTATGTCCATCTGGGACTACTGTGAACTGAAGTGGTGCTCTTTATCTTTAACTTTCACCTTGAGTTTACATGTACCTTTCGTGTCGATGCTCTGTACGCATTGTAGGCTTTCAGCTGTGCAGAATTTGCATGGATGTCTTTATCTTCATTGCCTGATGTTTACGCTCACAGATCAAATTGACCTTTGCCCGTGTCAAGATTGAAAGGAATATTTGCTCCATTTGTATGTAATGACACAGACCACTTGTCCCGCTTGATTCTGTTCACACTTGGCTTTTCAGTGTCTGTTGGTTTAGAATGTTTCTGCAATACCATGCCACAAAAAGGTGTCAATGAGAGTAGCTTCTTCTACAGTATGCACAGTTTGGACTTTTCACTTCTGTTTTGTTTCCCTTTGGGAAAAAAACATTACTTTGCACAGTGATTCTGCCCTTTGCACTTATTACAGCCTTTTCTCCAGGCTGGGCATTGTTTTGGTGCATGTTAAGTGCCAGATTGTTTACAATTGAAAGTCTTTCCCCCTTTTTGTTTATGTGTGTGGACACATAGTAAGGCTATGCCTTCGCTTTTAACACTTGCACCCACCTTTTTTTGCAGACCACAGAGCTAATTCACTGGCGTGGCACATCTTCACAGCTCCGTCCCTCGCAGCAACCCCTTACTCACGGATCAATGCATCATGCACTGACCCAAAATTGCATGCTCTTGCTTTTAATTTCAAGTCCATTAAAAAGAGTATTGAAGCTCTCTCCCTGCAATTGGACTGGACCAGGGTCCAAATCCCCCCCGGTGTCTGTGTTGGTTTCCCCCAGGGGCTCCGGTTTCCTCCCACCCTTCAAAACGTACTGGGGGGTGGAGGTGGCCAAGTTCAGGCCGATGATTGCTATACCTTATCCTCAGAACAACCTTGTCCTCCCCCTGCCCCGAGACACTGCCGAGGTCTGATCACTTTTCTCTGCGGCTTCAAGCGACCTTGCCTCTCCTTCCTCGATCTGATGAAGGCGCGTGACCCGAAATCCTCCCGCTTTTCGCCTGCAAGACACGACCCCCCATCTCCCTCTCCCGCCTCCGGGCCGCGCGCCCCACAGCACGCCTCAGCCTCACCGCCTATTAGCCATCTCATCCGCCGTAGGTTGCACCCTCTAGACTAGGGCAGACCAACCCATCCGCTGTATGCATCCAAGCTAGGCCGCTCCAGCGCGAAGGGGCGCGTGCCCGGCTGAGGCCGACGCGCGCCCCAGCAGCTCGCTCCGCCCGCTCCAGCGCGAAGGGGCGCGTGCCCGGATGAGGCCGACGCTGATTGGTTGGAGGACGAGCACGCGCGGCTGCCAACCTCCCCGCGGCCGCGGAGACGCTGGCGGGAGCAAGGCCGCCCTCTCTCTCTCGCTGTCTCGATGGAGTGCTTGGTCCGCCTCCAAAAGCGACGCCTGGACGAGCAGCCGGGCGACTGGGGCCCACCGGAGCAGGTGAGGGGAGGGGGGGTCCCGCGGGGGGCCTCGGGGAGGGGGGGTCCCGCGGGGGGCCTCGGGGAGGGGGGGGTCCCGCGGGGGGCCTCGGGGAGGGGGGGTCCCGCGGGGGGCCTCGGGGAGGGGGGGTCCCGCGGGGGGCCTCGGGGAGGGGGGGGTCCCTCGGGAGCCTCGGGGAGGGGGGGTCCCTCGGGGAGCCTCGGGGAGTCCCTCGGGGAGCCTCGGGGAGGGGGGGTCCCTCGGGGAGCCTCGGGAGGGGGGGGTCCCTCGGGGAGCCTCGGGGAGGGGGGGGTCCCTCGGGGAGTCCCTCGGGGAGCCTCGGGGAGCCTCGGGGAGGGGGGGGGGTCCCTCGGGGAGCCTCGGGGAGGGGGGGGTCCCTCGGGGAGCCTCGGGGAGGGGGGGGTCCCTCGGGGAGCCTCGGGGAGGGGGGGGTCCCTCGGGGAGCCTCGGGGAGTCCCTCGGGGAGCCTCGGGGAGGGGGGGGTCCCTCGGGGAGCCTCGGGGAGTCCCTCGGGGAGCCTCGGGGAGGGGGGGTCCCTCGGGGAGCCTCGGGGAGCCTCGGGGAGTCCCTCGGGGAGCCTCGGGGAGTCCCTCGGGGGAGCCTCGGGGAGTCCCTCGGGGAGCCTCGGGGAGTCCCTCGGGAGCCTCGGGGAGTCCCTCGGGGAGCCTCGGGGAGTCCCTCGGGGAGCCTCGGGGAGGGGGGGGGTCCCTCGGGGAGCCTCGGGGAGGGGGGGGTCCTCGGGGAGCCTCGGGGAGGGGGGGTCCCTCGGGGAGGGGGGTGCCCCTCGGGGAGGGGGGTGCCCCTCGGGGAGGGGGGGTCCCTCGGGGAGGGGGGTGCCCCTCGGGGAGGGGGGTGCCCCTCGGGGAGGGGGGTGCCCCTCGGGGAGGGGGGTGCCCCTCGGGGAGGGGGGTGCCCCTCGGGGAGGGGGGGGTCCCTCGGGGAGGGGGGGTGCCTCGGGGAGGGGGGGTCCCTCGGGGAGCCTCGGGGAGGGGGGGTCCCTCGGGGAGGGGGGGTCCCTCGGGGTGCCTCGGGGAGGGGGGGTCCCTCGGGGGAGGGGGGGGTCCCTCGGGGAGGGGGGGGGTCCCTCGGGGAGGGGGGGGTCCCTCGGGGAGGGGGGTGTCCCTCGGGGAGGGGGGTTCCCTCGGGGAGGGGGGGTCCCTCGGGGAGCCTCGGGGAGGGGGGGGTCCCTCGGGGAGCCTCGGGGAGGGGGGGTCCCTCGGGGAGCCTCGGGGAGGGGGGGGTCCCTCGGGGAGCCTCGGGGAGGGGGGGTCCCTCGGGGAGCCTCGGGGAGGGGGGGGGTCCCTCGGGGAGCCTCGGGGAGGGGGGGTCCCTCGGGGTGCCTCGGGAGGGGGGGGTCCCTCGGGGAGCCTCGGGGAGGGGGGGGGAGCCTCGGGGAGGGGGGGGAGCCTCGGGGAGGGGGGGTCCCTCGGGGGGGAGGGGGGGTCCCCTCGGGGAGCCTCGGGGAGGGGGAGGTCCCTCGGGGAGGGGGGTCCCTCGGGGAGCCTCGGGGAGGGGGGTCCCTCGGGGAGCCTTGCTCCTGTCCTGGACAGTTCGAGGAAATGAAGCCTATTGTAGAAGGGGGAATTCGATTTAGTGTTTAGGCTTTTTTGTTTGTTTTTCTATAACTTTTAAAATTTGGTTTAACTTGGTAAGTTCTGGGTTTCAATTGTTTCTTATGTGATTCGTGGAACTGTTGCTGTATCAATTTTATAAAATCTATCAGTTTTTTTGGGTACTTACATGTACGTGAGATGCTTTCTGTAATTTTGTTTGTTAAATCAATAAAACATGAATTTTTTTTCTTGGAAGGCTGCGTTGCCTTAAGTGGTATTTATAATCAAGTAATGGGGGAACTTATTGCAGCAGATGGAAATCTTATTGAGGAATGTACTGAACTTTATACCTACCTCACAGTACAGCTGATGTGACTGAAATAGGTCTTTTCATTCCTTGGACACTGGAGAAATGGAATGATCTTACACGTGACTGTAGAGGAAACTGTGACCTTGTAAGATTCGGGGAAAGGGTGGGGGAGAGACCAAGTGGTGAGAAAGAAATTCAATTGGTTTGTGTGAAAGGAATCTGCATGAGAGTATATGAAGGGTATGTGTATGGATCCAAATAAAAACTTTACAAAAGTGTAGAATTTTTTAAAAGTTGAAATGAAGTTTCTTTTGGTGTGGAAGAAGTCTGCAGATGCTGCAATCCAGTGCAGTGTACAAAAGTGTTGGAGAAACTCAGTAGTTCATGGAACGGAATTTGCAGTGTAAGTTTCAGGCTTACATATGAAATGAATCAGCTTCCAGAGTAGAGTTAATTTTGAGATGGGGTGGAATTCAGAACTTTGAGTCCTCTCTTGCTCTTTGTCTCTTAGGCACCCCTTTCTTGCCATATTTTAAACTAGTGACATTTTGAATTGCCTCTGTTGTGGGGGGGGGGGGGGGGGGGGGTTTAAAAAACTAATTAGTATTTCAGATGTTATCTAACTTGTACACTTAGAGAAGTAGACAGTACAGCACAGATCGGACCCTTTGGCCCATGATGTTGTGCTGACCATGTAAACTTTTTCCCATCCTCACAGCCCATAACCCTGTATTTTTATAGCATCCATGATGTGCCTATTAAACGTCTCTCTTGTACTGGCCTCAACCATCACCATAGGCAAGGAATTTGAGGCACTCACTGATGTCTCCTTAAACTTTCCTCCACTTGCCTTAAATAGATGTCCTCTGGTATTGGCAATTGTTGCTCTGTGGAAAAAGGGTTTGACTGCCCACCCAATCTACACCTTTCATAATCCTGTACATTAAAAGTCGACTGCTAGGGGATTGGGTCGGTCTGGATTTACCAGGTTCTCGTGGAGTACTTTCAAAATTCAAATTTAAGGAGGAATAAAGAAGAGATAAACAAGTAAATTCTGATAGCAATACAGCATGCTTCATTTGTCAAAATGAGCAGTTTTAAATAATAAGTCAACAATTGACAAAAATGTAAACAAAATGTTTTCCCAATGTAAAAAAGCATATAGTATTTGAAATAGTAAAATATAAAAAAATACAGTAAACAAATGAATTTCTTTGTGATAAGCATGGTCGCTTGTTGCCGCTGTGTGTCTGTGATGCTTGCAGAAGCCTGCTAAATTTTAAAAGTTTGGATTCTCGGGTTTGGATTTCTGCATCAGGATTTTTGGACTTCTGTTGTACTTGTCTATTAAGTTGCCTGATAGCTTGTGCTGCTGGTAGATTCTTCCACTTGAGGAATGGCACAAACAATCCAAGCTGATTTTGTGCTCTCCTGCTTTTCCACAAAGCAGTACATGGGCCTTGGCCAGCACCTGTGCAACCACCAGTCTGCAAAAGTTACCACAGGGTTAGTGGGAACACTAGAATATCATTAGGGGCTTCAGATGCCATGTGTTCTTGCATCCTCCTTCGGTATATTACCTTGTCAATGTTTCCTCTTAATGGTTGCAGATAGGTTTTTCCATCTCTTCAAGCTTATTCATATTTGTTGTTTTGGTCCCAGCAAAGGACAGTCTCGAGATTTTCAGCCCTTTTGCTCTCCACTGAAAGGTGTGAAGGAATATAGATGTGGCGTATGTGCTTTAAAAGCTAATTACAGAACACCATTGAGTGTATGCAAGCTCCCACCCTTTCTTGATAGCATTGTCATTGGGAGTTTTGGATGAAGTCTTGGAACTCATCATTGACTTTGCTTAATCTGTTGCAATGCTGGATCAATTTGAAATTGAGATGTGGTGCTTAAACTTGTGATTTATACTTTCAGCTGCCATAACTTCCTAATGTTAGTATTTTGGTTCTTGACCAAGGTTTGTAAACTTTCCCCATTCATGTCATTAGTATTAGTTCAAATTTCAATTTCAAGAATTAGTGATTCCCTTGTGTACAGCTGCAGGGCTCGGGTTAGCTTTGTAGCATTGCAATTTGCTGTACAAAATCGGTTTAAATCATTGATGTACTTTATGGTGCACCTGCCACAACCTGTTAAATTACTTCTTTAATGAACATTCATTGAATTCAAGTTACATTTTCAAAAATGTTTCACCAATCAAATTTTAAACATTGCTTTGTGTTCTGCATTATTTATACAAGTGTATATGGATAAGTAACCTGTTAAGTAGCAATATAACTGGAACTAAATAATTTATCAAACGAATTTTGTGAATGCAAAGTATTCTTTAAAGCATTTTGATTTTTAAAGGATTAATGTCACTTTAATGTTACTTTCTCCCTCTTTTTACACCTTTATGATGTGCTCATTAACCACTTTAGCCCAGAGAACTTTAATTTTATTATTCTGCTATGTATTTCTCTCTCATCGTGGTCCACGATCTGACCATTGCAAGGATGTTTCCTCCTTTTGATGTGTATCTCCGAGCAGAAGCTCGTATGTGCAAGGTGGATTGGATTGAATGACAAATAATGCTTCATGATGGAGGCGGTGTATTAGATTGGAAAATAAAAGAAAAATCTACTGTAGAGGATTTTTAAAGCTTGCGTTCTAGAAATTTGATTAAGTTTTCAAAATTTTGTTTAGAAAGCAAAAATATTAGTCAATATTTGGAGATGGAGCATTAGTCTGAAGTGAAAGACTGGGACTATCTTTTTTTTTCATGCTGTTGAAATGGGTGTGAAGGTGACCTGTTAAGTTAATAGATAGATGTACTGATTCTGGTCAAGGAGCTAGTAAATGGATTTTCTCTGAAATATTTTGTATTTTAAAAACCTGCACTGTTGCCGATAACTAGGTCATTTTGCAGTCAAGGCATGAAAAGACCAATAGTCCTTGGATAAATATATCGCATTGGACCTTTAAATTTCTTTCCCCTAACTGCAAATGGATATCTAAACTGGAATCTGTTACTTGACTGTACAGGAATTATGAAATCATAGACGTAACGGCATTGAAGGAGGCCATCTGGCCTGCCAATCCATACCAGTACTATGAAAGAGAAATTCAATGAATCGTATTCCTTACCTTCTCCCCAAAATCTGAACATTCTTTCTGGGTTATGTTTGATTGGGACATTTGAATCTGCCTCCTGATCCTAACTCTTTTTGTATATGATCTTGATTCTTGGTGATTTTTTTTTTCCCCTATTGTCTATATCCTTAATGATTTTAGTCCTTGTAATTTTTTCAATGTAAATAGTCCCCACTTTTCAAGTCTGTTTACATAATTAAAGCATCTCATTGGTATACATCTTTCCTACCATGTTACATTCAGAACCAGACACCAGTGTTTTGAAAATATCTTGTCTTCCTTGCATGTGGATTCTTTTCAAAGTTCAAGATCTCATATGCCTTTTTACCATACTACCCCCCCCCCCCCACCCAACCAACCCCATATTCTGCTTGTGCTACCAATAAGCTCTGCAGGTCTGAGTTTCCTCCAGTTTGCATTGCTTGTTACTCTTTCTATCAGATATAATATTAGACTGTTCGCATCCTCCAAGTCTGAAAAGTAATTTTTTGACAGGGAATGAGCTTTATCCCTCTTCCACAAGTTCCTTCGTCTTGCTGAGGTAAGGTTATCCTGGCACAACGTTGTTTGTGATTTGGCATCTGTGGATTTAGAGGTGGAGGTGTTTTGGACCATGTTTGCTCATACAGTCATGGTGTACAAAGGGTATATTTGGGGGCTGAGTACTGAAGGTTATTGTGGAAGAGGAGCTGTCATCATTCCTCTGCTTTCAATCTGAAGGACTGGAAGTGCTGGATCAAATTGCAGAGGGAGGTGCTGAGGCAAAGTTCTCAGGAGTTTGAGATATTTATTTGGCACATTGGTGTTGAAGGTTGAGCAGTTGGCAAAGAATGATAGTCTAACAACTTTGTCTAGTAGTAATGTAGCTTGTCAAATGCCTTAATTTTTTTTTGCTCAATTTTGCTGTGTCTTTGAAATTTTGGCTTTAATTTCCATAGCCTTTTCCCTTGGGAACATGCTGAGATTTGTTAAAATATATCCATTCTAATGGCTTCAAATTTAAAATTACAGTTTTTCCTGCCATACTTTGATTCCAGCTTATGGGATCAGATTTGTATTCATCCATTTGAAAGTGCCTTCTCCAATTTACCTTGGCATGGCCTAATCCTTTCTGCAGATCCTTCAAATCTTAACTTGAAATGATTGTTTCCTATAAATTCTTCCATTAGTGAACCTTCCCTTAAGCACACCAGACTGAGCTTTGTTGTATAGTATTGCAATCCGTCTGGCATATTCGAGTTGCAGTGGTCCAGGAATCTAAAGTCCTCTATCCTGCAGTGGTTTTTTAAGACACACACCCCCTTATTAGCATGATGCAAACTGAGCAACCTGGCAATTACCTTTTGAGGTCCTGTTTTAATTTTTTCTCATGCAGGAATTCATTGTATCAGTTTTTTCTACCCATATTATTAGTACCAATATAGATCACAATTGTCTGTTTACCCTCAAATCTTCTGCAGCTGTTTACTGGTACCAAGGAGACAAAGCATTCTGGAGTCATGTCTGAAATTGCAGAAGCATTAGTCTTCTAATATTCATCTCCTAACTGATTTTCTTAATCTTTCCCTGTGGCTAAAATTCGTGTGGAACCTTCTTTCCACATGATTAATAGAACAGAATACTGGTTAGAGAGTAACCAGTATTCTGGTGGGGAGAGAGCATTTTGTCACCTACTTGATTTTGGTCATCAATCTGACATTTATCATTTCTTTCTCTGATTGGATCCTCCTGAGCTGTAGGGTGACCTCACCCAGAAACACTAAATCTAACAGGTGCCCACATTTACTGTTCGAGCTCCTCTCTCTGATTAAAGCATTCTGGAGTTCCCACATGGCACAGGATCTGAACTGTCCTACCATACATCTGTTTGCTAGATTAACTAATTTAGTATGCTATGTTTAAAGAATATTTACAGCAAATTATAAATCATTTATTTTTAAAATAACGTTCACTGAAACAAAATTGTTGCAGGTTATATATACTAGTTAACAATCCAGCTGGGAATATTGAAGTTCTTAAAATTAATTTTTTTTTCTGTTTGTGCTAAGTTCTGTTTGATATTGTAGTGTAGTGGGTAGTGCGCTGCTGCTACAGTGCCAGCAATCTGGGTTTGAATCTGGCACTTGTCCATAAGGACTGTGTATGTTCTCTCTGTTGACCTACATGGGTTTTCTCTGGGTTTCCCCACTTGTATGGCATTGAGAGGTTAACTGGATTTAATTGAGCAGCACAGGCTGGAAGAGCCTTCTCACATACTGAATCATTAAAATTGGAAAAAAAACCACATTTTGTAAAGCTGCAGCTATGATGCTGTGAGACCCACCGAGTTCTGGTTAGAATTCACTGAAAAATAACATAAAATAATAATTTAAATGTCTTAAAGATAAAGAGATAATACACAATATTTTATATATATATATATACACACACACATATATATACATATATACACACACACACACACATATAATATATATATAAAACATGTTATAATACAGTCAATCAATTTTGAAAGTATTTTTATACACGATCAATTTTAACATCTTGACAAAACATTTCTCGGACTAGTTGACCCTGTATTGAATGTGCCCAGAAGTATTGAACTGCACGTTTCACAAACATTTCTACGACTGATTCCACCTGCATTGAATTCGCCCATCATTATTGAATGAAGATCTACCAGGACCAATGCCTGAAGAGGGCGCACAAAATCAGTGAACCGGTGCGGACTCGAAAGGCCAACATGGCCTGTTTCCGCTCCGTAAATGGTTATATGGTTATGGTGAAAAGTTCCAACTTGAATATGACACCATTGGATTAAGTGCCCTCTTGTGGTAGCTTGTGGACATTATTCCCTCTTAAACCAATTATTGCCAGCTATGCTGAGTATAATGTTCGACCAATACCTTTTGCTTCAAAGTACAGGAGGCAAACTTGTCCCATTTTACAACATTTTTTAACCATTATAAATCTTAAGTTTGGGCCCCAATGTTTTTGCTTTGTACAGAAACTGTCAAATGACTTGAGAAAGAAACCTTGCAAACTAGCTATTGTACATTTTCACAGCATGTTAATGAAATGAAATGATGGGCCTCGATCAGTATTGCTCAAGATTTAAACTACAGCATTTGAAAACTAGGCTTCACGAGATTACGTGTGGAATACTGTGCAAATTATTGATTTTTTTTAAGTCACATTAAAGCATTGGAAGCAGGTTGTCAAAGTTTACTGGAGCAGCACCTGGAATGACTGGTGGTCTTGTGGAAAGTTAGGACAATCCTGGCTTTCATCTATTGAATTTAATTGAGTGAGAGGGGACGATTGACATTACACATCCTGAAAGATCTAGACAGGGTGGATTTGGAGTGGATGTTTCCTCTTGGAGGAAAATCTAGAGTTGGGAAGTTAATGAACGGTTGTCCATTCAAATCAGATAAGCCAAGGTCTTTTTCTTCCTTGGTCATGAGTTTTTATAACCCTCTTCCTTGAAGCTGGGAGAAGTAGGGGCTTTGTATATGTTTTAATTTTGCCTTGATAAGGAGGGTGAAAATTGACTGCATACATAATCAAAGTTAAAATGAGTTCCAATAATCCCTTATCTTGCCATTTGGAAATTCTGATGGTTTGGCATCTGACTGACCAGGTAATGGTTGGAATTTCCACACTGGAGAGCTAATTTTTTGACCTTCAGCTTGCCAAGTTTACTGAAATGGTACTGTACAATTTAATTTAAAATGTGTGTGTGAAAATAACATCTGCAAGTCTGGCATGAGCAAAATCCTGGGAATGGCAAGGACTGATTAATGACGGGTAGCAATTGTCCCTCAAATATAATCTATTATCATTTTGAAAACTTGACATGACGATTGATGGGGGCATGGTGCTGAACATTGTCCAAATGGATTAAAAAGATACCAAGATGCTAGAGGAACTTGGCCAGTCTTCTCAGCATCCACAAAAAGAACATTTTGAGCCTGAGCCTTTCTTCAAGGAATAAGCAAAATGAGCCACAAGCAGAAGATCTCAGAATTCTGACAATGTCAGGCTGGGGGAGGACTAGCATCAGACACCAGGGCCGGTCCGGCTGGGGAAGGACTCGAGACCGACACCAGATCTTAATTGGATATGATAAGGGGAGAGGTGAGAATTGGTCATCTCTCTGTTGAAAGGAGACAGAGACAGGGCTGAGGGAAGATGTTGGGATGGGGATGGGGGTGGTTAACAAAAGCCAGAGGTTGATATTAATACCATCTGGTTGGAGGGTGCCCAGTTGGAAGATGAGGTGTTCCTCCAATTTGCGGGTGGTCTCAGTCTGAAAGTGCATGAGACCATGGACAGACATGTCAGCAAGGGAATGGAATGGGATGGAAAATTGAAATGGGTAGCCACTAGGATGTCCATGGTATTACAGCGGACAGCAGATGTGCTCAACAAAGCGATTTCCTATCTGCATCCAAACTCTCTGATGTAGAAGAGACCACAACTGGAACACTGGATGTAGTAGGTGACCCCTGCAGATTCACAATTGAAATGTTGCTTCACTTGGAAAGACTGTTTGGGGTCCTGAATGGTGGTGTGGGAGGTGTGAGAGGAGCACCTCCTGTGGTCACAGGGGTAGGTACCAAGGGGGCAGTTGGTGGGGAGAGAAGTTGTCAGGGGGAATCATGGAGGGAGTGAACCCTGCAGAAGGTGAAGAGGGGAGGAGAAGGGAATATATCTTGTGGTGGATCACGTAGTAGGTGGCGGAAATGGTAGAGGTGGATGTGTTGGATACTGGTGTGGTGGTAGGTGAGGACAAGAGGAATCCTGTCCTTGTGTGTGGGGGTGTAGGGGGACAGGGCAGATATGCGGGTAATGGGGGATGTGGAGGTGAGCACAGAGTTGATAGTGGTAGAGGGAAAACTATGTTGTTTGAAGGAGGACATTTTTGATCTGGCATGGAAGTTCTTGGGACAGGTTGGGAAGAGGTGTAGCCGTGGAAGTAGGTAGCTTTGTAGATGTTTGAGAGTTTGTCCCCTGAGATGGAGACCGAGAGAGTGTTGCTATTGATGGACCAAGTGAATTTAAGGTCTGGGTGGAAGTTGGCAGCAAAGTGGATGGAGTCAACAGGCTCCTCATGGGTGCATGAGGCAGCACCAAAGTAGTCATCAATGTAGTGGAGGAAGAGTTGAGGGTCCTTGTCACTGTAGGCTTGTAGCTCTATGGTTGCATATCTAATTGGGAGCATGTGACCAATGGTGTGCTACAGGGATCAGTGCTGGGTCCATTGTTATTTATCATCTACATTAATGATTTGAATGACGATGTAGTTAATATGGTTAGAAAATTGGTGGGATAAATGATATTGAGAAAAATATCTAAATTTCAAACAATAACCAGATAATTTGTAAAGATGGGCCAGGGAATGGCAAATGAAATGCCTCTCTGACAAGTGCGAAGTGTTGCAATTTGGTGCTGTAAGTAAACCTGGGCAGGACTTGCACGGACCTGAATGCAGTGAATCAGGTGGACAGGTTGTCAAGAAGATTGTTGGCATGATGCCTTCATTGGGTTGGGCATTGAGTACAAAAGTTGGGACATAATTTACAGCTGCATAAGTTATTGCTGAGACTACACGGAGTATTTTGTATAGTTTTGGTCACCCAGCTATAGTATCGATGAGCTAAATTGAAAAGTGTGCGAAAGAGATTCTCTTGGCTGTCTCAACCTGAAACATCAACTTGCACCAATAGCTTCTGTTACTGGTTGACCTGCTGAGTTCTTCCAGCATCTGTTTTCTGTAACTATTGAACATCCTGGGATTTTTTATTGTAGAACCTGAAATTGAGCTGTAAGGTGCTGATTTATCTCTTCTGTTCCTCTGCAACCCTTTGAAACAAATGTGTTGTGTTTAGTGGCACAAATTCCACAAGATTTTCAAGAAGTATTTACAAATTATCAAAGCATTTGGGTTTTGTGATGATGCTTCCAGTGCGGAGTACAATATCGGGTAGAATTGGAATACAGAAGATTGCACCCTCTCATTTATGCTGTCTTTCTGGATAACTCCAGGCTGAAATTGTTGTATTTCATTTCATTTTAAGCTTGTGATTTCTATTGGCCTCTTCATGTATTTATCAAACACTGGTTCTGGAAAGTATCGCTTTTTTTTATTCCTTGCGTAACTATGTAATTTTTTTTTCCAGAAGCGATCTTGCCAAGGATTGGATGGTGATTTCCAGACTGAGCATAATATACCCTGTACCCAACTAAGCTGGAGCTCCATAGATCATCAAAAGCCAGTTCAATCTGCGAGAACAATATCTAGCATTATTGGTTTGCCAAGCATACCCAAGTTAACTTTTTTGGTACTGCACAGCTTCACGCACCCCCACACCCCACAGTTAATGTTTGTATAGGATTTGCTGTTTTAAGAAATTATTTTTAAATTATGCATTGAATTGACCTTTATGTAATTACATTGTCTAGAAATTTGATGTTAATTTTTGATTTCTTGAATAGCACCATGGATAATTTCTGACTAGTTAAGAATAAACAAATGATTAGATCATTTTAGGAATAATACATTCAAGGGAACATGCATAATTTGTGAATTCAAGAGTTGCCAGACAGATTGGAAATAAGAAGAAGTTATACCATATAACTCTGTGTAACAGTTGAATTTTTTTAGGGTAAAATTTAGGGGGTTGACTATAACACGCATATTAATTTTGACCGCAGTAAGTAACTGCATTGTTCAGGGTGTCAGAAGCTCAGATGTGTGGGCTGCCGGACCTTGGATGGATGGGTGATGTGGGCCGAGGCGAGTCTACGGTCAGGCCATTGAGAGCTCAGATGGGAGGGTGGCAGGACCATTAGGAGCATGGATGGGTGGGAGTCCGGGGCCTAGGTGAGAGTTTGCAGCTGGGGTAGGTGGCAGGGCCAAAAATAGGGGGTCAACTTTTTCACGGTATTGACTATTACACACTTGTGTATGCTATCTTAGTTTTCCCAAATGAGCTTGGACCAGAAGAATGTTTGGAATTTGTGCATAGGTTTTAGTTCCTTTCATTAGTAATGAAAGTAAATTAAGATGATTTAATAAAAAGGCTGTTGTACAATGTTATTTTTGTTGCAGACCTGAATGCCGACATTATCTTTTAACCACCCTTGCTTTATTTTAGAAAATCTAGAATAGATTATATTCCCTGTTTCAAACCTCCAATTTGAGCTCTGCTCCTTTTATAAAAATGTGAAATCTTGGAAATGCTTAAAATATCTTTAACTGGTCTTGAAGTGCTTGTAATAATTGGTGTGCTCTTTGGGGTACAATATTTCAGTCTAAAATAAATTCCAGAGGATTCTACTAGTTTAAATGTATTTGGTCAGTAATGGAAAAATAATACATGGAATGAAATGATATTTTGGGCATTCTGTACTTCTCGCTTTTCATTTGGTACATCTGAATATTAGCCATTTTATTTGTTATCAGTTTGGATAAGTTCAGATACCAGGAAAGTTGGGCCTTTCAGTTCATTTAGGGCCAATCTGTACTAGAATCTTGTTTGGCCTATAGACTTTCATACCATGTATGGCCTGATAAAATTTTGTAGGAGTACCTTTTTGTATCACTTGAAGGATATTATTCTGAAATAAAAAGATTCTCCTTCTATATTTTAAAGGATTGTGATTATTTTTATCTTATTGAATAACAAGAGTAGATTGCCCACTTATTAGATTCTGGTTAATTGAAGGTTTAAAAAATATCACCTACTTTGTTATCAAGCCATATCAGTAGGAGAAAACAAATGTGGACATTTCAAGCTGAAACTCTTTGGTCTCTAAAGGGTTTCAGCTTGAAATGTCGACCATTCTTTTTCACCCACTGTTGCTGCTTGACCCGGTGAGTTCCTCCAGATTGTGTTTGGCTTCAGATCCCAGCATCTGCAGATTCCTGTGTGACTCCACATTGTAGTCGAATTTGCTTCCCTATTTCTCAGCCAAGAAATTCAGTTTCATTATTTTTTTTTCCCCCCAAAGTGAAATTGATAATTATTGAGGCATTCTGCATTATTCTGGCAGAATAACTAGGTGGGATCTTGCACTGTTGTACCTTCACTCGATTTACAATGTTGATTGTGCACTGAATAATCTCGATCTGTGCAATATGCATTTTTTTGGAGCATTGTATGAATACAGAGCCTTCTTTGTTTCAGAGGTATAAATGATTGGTCATTCCCAGGACAATGTTCTTCTAGCACAGTGCTGGGTCAGAATATCTGCAAGGCATTTTCCTTATCTTCCTTCCTTTGGGCTCTGCCACCTCAACCCATTGATCTCTCTCCAACCTCACTACTCTTGAACCCGTCTCCACATCTCAAATCTTCGCTGGAAACCCAGGTCTGTATGGTACCAGTTTCCCTGCCACCTCTCCCAAACATGATCCTGAAAATGTCAGGCACAACTGAAATTTCCAGTGAGTTTATTTTCTAAAATTCCAATATTTTCTATCCTTTCCACATAAAAATTTTCCAGAAGGAAAAGCACACTGTTGAGGGAAATCGCAATGCTAGAATGTGGCTGTGTTGTGTATATTCACCGTGATGCAATGTCTTGAAATATCGATGTAAGAAAATCCTAAAAACAGTCATTAAAATATGCATGTCCAAATTCATTCTTCTACTCAATATCCTTAAGAAATTCTCCGAGTCTCATATTTTAATTATTAAATGAACATTTTATTTCCAGATACAACCAGGGATCTCAAAGCCTTGTCCTCGATGTTTGGCAGGTGAATCTGTAAGTAATTTCATATGGAATTAACGGAAGCCCTTACTTTTAAGGATTAAGTAAACTTTTGGGGATGTTTGGTCCAGATTAGCCCACAGTGCTGCAAAGTAATCATGTGATGTATGTCAATAATTTTAAATAATTTACAGGGTTTTTAGCAGAAGTTTAGTCCTGTAGTGGCAGCTAACCTTGGATCTTGAATTTAAAGGATTGTTCGCAAATTGGGCTGTATATTCAGCTTTTCTGCAGCTTCGAAATGATGTAAAACAATTATTTTTGACCATTTTCTGGGGTAAAGAAAGGCAGTAGAAAAAGACCTATGAAATAATCTAAATGCATGCATGTACACATTTATTCCGTATTGCATAAAGTGGGTATGAATAGAACTATTTTTCTGGAGATGAACCAAGTGCTAGAAAAGTGTTGTTCCTTTTCTGTTGGACTAAAAACATTACTGAGTTCTCAGAAGAAAAGACAGGAAAAGATTCAAGGATGTCTCAAAGCAGCCTGGGGGTAGTGGGGGAGGGGAGTGGTGGTGGTGGGGTGGGGGGGGAGAAACACTCCTTGGAGGTTCCTAGTGCAAATTGAACTTTAGTGGTGGCATGGGAGAAGTTTGCACATTAGTTTGAAAAGGCTGCTGATGTTTCTTAACTGTAATGAATAATTCTCATTGAGAAGAGGGAAAATGGGTGGAGGCAGCAAAATTAGTAGTTCAAATAAGGTTTTTTTTAAAAAAAAGTTGAAGGATTCAGGAGTTAAAAGATGATTGGTCAGGCAACAGTTGTTACTAGTCTTAAATATTTTCATTACCTGATGACGGACACTTCTGAAATTCAGAAGAAACTGCCTCCAGATTTTCTTTCCAACATTGTATGTGATTACAGATTTATGGTAATAATATCACAAAAAGTTGTAAAATAAATTATAATGTTTTTTTCAGGGTCACATTAATCATATTCTAACTGGCTCAGATTGAAATTGGGGGTTTCCTGCCAGGTTATTGAGTCAAGCAGAAGGTCATCCACTTTGAAATTTTACTGCGATTAGGAAGATCCCGCAAGACATGACCAAGTTCATCGATATCGCAAGTTATTCATTTCGAGCCTGATCAAGATTTATTCAGAAGAAAATAGTTTATTATTTTTCAAGTTAAAGTTTATTATCATCTGATTTAAGTTTACAACCTGACGAAACAGCCTCTCTCCAGACCTTGTTGTACATACAAAAACACAATGCAGAATACACAATGACCACAAATTAATCAAAATAAACATATCAAGATTTGCGTGGTTACAGGATGCTGTTTATTGATTTCACAGCCTGCGGAAAGAAGCTATTCCCCAGTCTGGCAATCCTGATTTTGATGCTCTTCTGCTGTCTTCTTGATGGTAGTGAATTTAAGTTACTGTGAGCTGGATGGAAAAAGTTGTCTAGAATTTCTTGATCCCTATTTCGACAGCTCTCCCAGTAAATGCAATCAATAGAGCAGAGGGAGATCCCAATGATCCTCTTGACTTCTTCCGGTCTGATGCTTTGCAGCTACCATACCACACAGGAACCTCTCAATTGTGCTCCTGTGAAAGGTTGTCAAAGTGGGGCCCAATAGCCTCGTCCTCTGCGTCCTGGTGAAGTTTGTGCTGCTGCACCTTCCGAACTAATGAGGAGGTGTTGCGAGTTGAGGGTTGGTCTTCCTTTGTATGCATGCCAAGGAACTTTGTGCTCTCAATGATGTGCAGCGGAGAATGGTTGACCTTTGCCCTCCACAATCGTCACCTTTATCTTGTCCACGTTTTTACTCGGGTTGTTGTTCTTGCACCCGTTTATAAGCTTGAAAGTTTAATATTATACTGTTATGAGCATGAACATGGAGAATCTAGTAGCTGCTTCTGTGCTATGGATTTTTAGATTTCATGAACATGGAAGCAAATCACAAAATTCTGTAGATACCAGTCTACAGGCCAGTTGATAGCTCTGACACTTCCTATTGACCCCTCCCACAGGACCCCACCACACAACAAGCCATCTCCAAAACCATCTCCAACTTGATCTCTGGTCACCTCCTCTCCATGGCTATGAACCTTGTTCTCTCCCATCCCTGCACTGCCCATTTCTACTTCCTACCCAACAAATACAAACCCAACCATCTGCGTAGACCCATTGTTTCTGCCTGCTCCTGCCCACTGAACTGTTTCATCCTACCTTGACTATCCTTTCTCCCCTGGTTTAATCCCTCCCCACCTACATCCATAACACCTCACATGCCCTCCATCTCCTCAATGACTTCAGATTCTGTGAACAGGACATCCTCATCTTCACGATGGATGGGCCTTTATTTCTCCTCTCTTTTCACACACACACGTCCCAGCTATGCCTGCCTGTTTGTAGGCTTTGTGGAGCAATCCATGCAAACCGACACAGGCAAGACCCCTCCCCCTGCCCCACTCTTCCTCCGGTATATATAGATTACTATATCGGGGCTGCTTCATCCACTTCATGTCCAACCCACCCTGAACTCAAAATCACCTGATCCATCTCCGATAGCACTCTCCCCTTCCTGGATCTCTCTGTCCTCATCTCGGAAGATCAGCTTTCCACAGCAAACCCTCCAACTCCCACAACTAACTGGGCTACACTTCCTCACACCCCGTCCCCTGCAAGATTCCATTCCCCTTCTCTCAGCTTCTCTGTCTCTGCCTCATCTGTTCCCAAGATGAGGTCTTCCAGGCCAGAGCTTCCAGAATGTCTGCCTTCTTACACAAACACAATTCAGCTCTCACCCACAATCTCCTTCCATTTCCTGCTCATCTGCCCTGATCTTCTGTCCCCAGATACAATCAACATAGAATCTCCCTCATCACCTACCACCCCACCAGCCTCTGCATCCAACTCATCATCTGCTGGAATTTCTGGCACTTACTACAGGATCGTACCCCTCTCCTCCCCTCTTAGCCTTCTGCAGGAACCGCTCCCTCTGCAATTCCCTCGTGCACTTGTCCCTCCCCACCATCACACCCCCGGCACCTTCCCCTGTGCCCACGGAGGTGCAACACTTGTACTCATGCCTCCTCCCTCATCACGGCCAACGGCCCTAAACAAGCCTTTCGTGTGAAGCAACACTTCACTTGTCCCACCCTGACCACCTGCAGATTGGAGGAACAATGCCTTGTTTTTCTGTCTGGGCACTCTCCAGACACTTGGCATGCACATTGATTTTACTGCTTTCCATTAAACCTGCTTGCCTTTTCTTTCCCCTCACCTTTTCCTGTCTTTCCAGTTCTTTCAACCATACAGCCCTGCCATCTCCCTCTCCATCATCTCCTGCCTTGCCAACCACCCCCCCCCCCTTACTCTTCGGACACTTGCTGGCATTTTCTCATACTTTGATGAAGGGCTCAGGCCTAAAAGGTCGGTTGTGTATGTTTGTCTTTGCTGTATAAGACACTGTTTGACCTTCTCTGACAATTTGTCCATGAACATGGAAAATCATTTATTTTTTAACTATAGGAAGTAGTTAAGATGTCTGAGAAAAGGTTCATTTTGAAAACCAGTCATGAAGGTAATTGAACATTGGTAATATTGATGACACTTAATATATATTGAAATGGTCTTGAAGCATTTTTGAATTTTTGTAACAAACTTCTGGTTGTAAAAAAATGGGAAATGTTTCTTGCATATTTCAAAACAGTGAATTGATTGGATTGTTCTTTTTCAATTTTTAAATATTTGTAAAGATGATCGTTTGTAGTTGTTCATTTGCAGATAAAGTATCCAGATTACTTTTTGCTTTTTCATTTTTTGTTGTTTTAAAACTGACTAATGTTTGTTTACAATTGAGGGCTGATAACCCTTTAAGTGCCTTCATTTGTGAGTTATCAAGCATCATTTTTCATAATGGTGGACCATGATCATGTCCACAATTGGGTCCTTTCTAGGGCATTATTAGTAGCAGCAAAAGTATTTTCCTGTTTGACATGTTAAAAATCAGGTGAAATATAATACCTGAACTACTGTAGCCAGTGCCAAGGGGGTGACCTCAGAACTCGGTACTGTAGGGTTTTTAAACAAGAGAAGATTATGGATTAAACTATGTACCATTTGGTTTTCTGTCTGTTATTGAATTGACAATAGATAGACAACTTTCAGGAATCTTGGCGTTGCTGTGACACACTGGTAGACCTTTGTCTAAATTGATGTTCTGATTTATAAATGGATAGCTCAACATCTTCTTGAAAATAAATCAACATTTAAGTGGACATTTTTAAAATTAAAACAGTATAATTTGACAGATGGATGTGTGTTTGGGAAAACAGTGAATATTCTTGACTTTTAACAAAAACTTAGTCAATATCCCAGGTGTTGGATTAAGCTCAAAAAAATGTACTTTCCTTCACCCTCTGATGAAATTGATTTTGAATTGCAAATATTAATTGTCCACAATGCTAAGTAATTATTTTCAAAACCCTTCAAAATAAATTAGCTTGAGCTGAGGTGTACGCCAAGTAATGCAAAACAAATTACTGAAGGAAGATTTTATTTTGCAGATCACTTTGGGAATTAAGCTAATGCCATTCAATGCATTCTTATCCACTTGTTTCATGTCTGTTCAATTGATTTTTAAGTTTTTTTTGGATGTAATTGAAATTTGAACTAAAATAAAATAGATGCTATTTTACAAGAAGTGTGATCTGTATGCAGTAGTTTATAGTTTTTAATTGTTCTTGGTTGAGGGATTCTTTCATCAGCTTGTTCTTTTCCGGTAAATTTGCTGTTTATTAGTCAGATATTCCTAATGAAAAAAGAGTACATTCTTCTCAATTTACCCTGAGAACATTGAAGAAATGGGAAATAAATTTCGTTTAAAGCAATTGAAATTTATTTAAAGATTATTTCTCTAAATTGTCTTTGAAATATCATTCTTCCATACATTTTATATCAAGGCAAAAGAAACACAGTAGTTAGCACAATGCTTGGAGAAGGCCAATGACCTGGGTTGAAATTCTCCGTGTCTGCGTTTTCTCTCTGTACACCGGTTTCCTCCCATGTTGTTAAGACGTGCGTGTTGTTGGGCAACATGGCTCCTGGGCCAAAATAGCTTGTTACTGTGCTACATTTCCATTTAAAAGGAAAATTAAATCTTTCCTATTGGCTGAGTCAGCAGGTGGTTGGCCAGTTCATAGTTTTTTTTTAAAAATCTGTCTTGAATAGTATCTGTGCACTCGAGTGATTTCTAACTAGTGGTAATTGACTGCCTTTCACTTCAAATTGTAATCGTGTGTGGATGTATTGGGCTGGAGAATGAAATGTAGTATTAAAAATTGGGAGAAGAGCACTGAGCTTAATTTTTTAGCCATAACCTCCAGATAGTAGGGATCACTTCCCATAATCTCAGAATCCATTTCTCAGTAAGCACAGATATTTATGAAGTTCAATCTCTGGTGTACCAGTAGTTGCCAAAGGAGTGCTTGAAGATGAAGGCCTCAAACCCAGCATGAATCCCAGTCTACCTAGAGGCTATGATTCCCTACCCTTGTATGCTTCAGAAACTTGGACTACCTACAGCAGACTCTTCAAAGTCCTGTTAGTGAAGTCCTGCAGATTTAACTGCAGGATGAGAACTAAAGGTGAACCAAGTGTCTGAGTCCTACAGAAGGGTAGGGAATTGCTGCTCTCAGGAAGACCATGATGTTTGTGTTTGAGATGAATGATCTTCACCCTCCCTTTTCTAGAAAATTCAAGTTCATGCTGGTATACTAATTGCCAAATCCCACCATGGAGGCCGTAACTGCACTCAGTGGACTCCTGTTGGATAAATGATATTTGCATAAGCTTCGGAAACAGATTCCATTTGAAACTACAGTAAAGTGTTTAGTCAGGTTTATCAACTGATTGAACAAGTACAATCCAATGAAATGGTCTTCTGTGGCCCTCTATACAAAACAGGCAAACAGATAACCCACATCCAGACAAAACAATGAATTTTGTGACTTGTTCATGACAATAAATTCTGATTCTAAAACCATACATATGCAGAACAAGTATTGATTTTATGTGAAATGGCTGCTGATGAGATAGGGAGGCAACCTCAACACCCTCCATCTGTCCATGGACAATATTCATAAACAATCCTACTTGCTCAGGGTTGTATCTGGACTGCACAAAAGAAAATTTTCCAAATTAAATGCACAAAGCAAACTACCTAAATTTCATACACTTACACTATCACCCATGTGCAATCCTTGCCTTCTGTAAATGTTTGCTTCTCTTATCGCTTCAATCCCTCAGCAGAAGATGCATTTAAAGTGGAAGGTGCTAAAGACCTATGGAGATAGCAGTTTATTATCAGCAAGCTTGAGTAGCTGATAGAACCTCAGGGATGAAATGACACTTGCTGAGCAACCAGGATATTTAAAGTCCCTAGAGCAACTCTCATTCCCCACCCCCCCCCCCCTCCAAGGCAGTTCCTGAGCAATACGAGTACCCCTTAGTGCATGATGACAGCACTACAAGCTTGTATGATAGTAAGCTTTAGCTTGCATGGGAAGCACAGTTGGTGTAGTGGTTAGTGCAATGCCTTTACAACGCCAGCAATCGAGATCAGACCAGACGGGTTTGATTCCAGCGCTCTCTGTAAGCAATTTATACATTCTCCCCATTTCCAGGTGGGTTTTGTCTGATGGCTCTAGTTTTCTCCCACCATTCAAATGGAGTGGCTATTTTGTGGGCCGAAATAGCCTGCAACGGCTTTCGTGATGGTCTTTAGATTTTGTTTTGTGGCAGCATCACAGGTATAAAACTGCTACAAATTATATTTTATGAAATCAATAAATTGGTACAAAAGAAGAGATGGTGAGGTAGTGTCTGTGATCCATTTTCCATTCAGAAATCTGATGGTGGAGGGGAAGAAGCTGTTTTTGTAATGTTGGGTGTTTGTCTTCAGGCTCCTGTGCTGCCTCCTTCCCGATTGTAGCAGTGAGAAGAGGGCACAGCCTGGGTGGTGGTGGGGGGTCCTTGTGGATAGAGCCTGCTTTCTTGAGTCACTGTCTCTAGTAAATGTCCTTAAGTGTGAAGACTGATGCCCATGATGGGGCTGGCTGAGTTCACAACTCTCTGTAGTCTTATCCTCTCCTGTGCATTGGCACCTCCAAACCAGACAGTGATGCAACCAGTCAGAGTGCTCTCCACAGTGCACCTATAGAAATTTTCAAGAGTATTTGGTGACTTATCAAATCTTCTCAAACTCCTCAGGAGTATCTCCACTGACAAATCTCTTGACATAGTTACATAGGAACAAAGAAATGAGGAAGACTAAATACTTAAAAAAAACAAATAATATGAAGCAGAATGCATTCCTTATTAGCTGCAGTTCTTCCCTTAGACCTAAATAGTTTAGTTCCATTTAAGATTGATCAATGTTTAATATTAGAGGTTTAAGCCGTGATCTTTGATGGCAGGAATATCAGGACTGGTATCTGCTAAAGGTGCTTTACCACAAAGCCCATAGTTTGACCAAATTTGTTAAGATATTGAGACATGTGCACAAGGCATTTGTCTATACTGATTTCAGTGGCTGATCTGTCTGAAGATTTTTTAAATTGTGAGTGGGAAAAGTCATACAGAGAAGCTGCAGCAGAAGTATTCTAGGAGTCGCCATCATTAACTTCTGGGACAATGTGGTCTTCCACATTCCAGGGTGTGGGCAGAAATTGAAATGTACTAAACATTGGAGAGGCCTGTGTGCATTTTCTTGATGTTTAATTTTGAATGTAAAGATATAGCATGGTAACAGGTGTGTCTGGGCCACAAATACACAATGTGACCAATCAATCTACTAGCCCCACATGTCTTTAGAATGTGGGAGATAACAGGAGTATCTGGAGGAAATTTACGGGGAGAACATACAACTCTTCACAGTGGCCTACTCAAACTCGGATCATTGGTATTGTAATAGCTTTGCGTTAACTGCTATGCTCACCATGCCACTGCTAATGTTATAAAGCAAATCTGTGCATGGACATCCAAAACCTTGCTAACTTCTGTTGATTGTTGATAAGAGAAGGGGAAGGGCTTGGCCCCCTACTTGTTCTCCTTGTGTAAATCCTAAGGGCAAGTGATGGTCTGTATGACATTCCTGTATTTCTTGCTTGGTTTCACATTGGTCTCAGGTGATTAATGTAGAAGAAAAAGCCTGAGAATCTGGATTTCAACCGGACTTTGATCTCCCATTGGAACTCCATCGGAAATATCAAAGAGGCTCTCTAAAGTTAACAGTATTGATGAGGCCATTGTTTTTTAGTATTAGATTAAGCTTCAATCAGTAACAGTTAAAGACTAATGGCTCCTTCAGTAATTTATATTGCTTCTATTCATTATTTCCAATGAAAGACAAATAGCTCTCAATATTCCATAACCCCTTACTGCAGCCGATATCGCACAAGTTCCTCTGTTATTGAGTCAAGTAGGAGAGCACTGTGAAAGTGAACTATTCAATTCAAGAATGTTGCAGGTTTAGATCTGAAGAATGACTTGATAGGTTGGAGACATGTGCTACTATCACAAATATAACTCTTTATCTGAACAAGACTAACAGTTTTTGGGATATGAGAATAAAATTGAAAGAAAATGCAGCTTAATGTAGTTTATTGTATTTTTGAGTTATTGCATGTCATTTTAAATGCAATGATTCAGTATTCTAAAATATTAGTGTTTTCAATGAAAAAACTTTAACCAAACACTAGATGAATCAGCAGGCTTCTATTATTGTCTGAGGGGTTTAAACTTTTTGAGCCATGACTTCATTAAGCTAATGTGGGAAGAAAAAAGATCCTAATTTTAAAATCTGAACATTGATTTATTTTGCAATGTACACACTACTCTGGTCACTTTCTTGCTTGCTATGGCATCCAACCTGAAAAGGTAAAATGCTATTATCATTTGGCTTCAGATTCAGTGAAATTGTATACATTAGGTCTAATCAACTATGCTCTGCTGCTTCTAGGCAGAAGACCATTGTACTGCTACCAAAACATCAATATTGTATAACGACCTCAGCTGAAAAATTGCTGAAACAAAGTTCCTCCTGTTGATTTCTACATTTTTTAATGATTTAGATTTTATTTGAGTTCTTTAAAAAGTTTCCCCAAACCCTCGAGTCAGTGTTGAAGTTTATGTACATCATAAGTTACAAAACATAAACTATCCATAAAACAGAAACAAATATGGCAGCAAAAAATAAATAGAATAACCATTTGTGACCTCTAATAATATTTTTAAAACTGCCACAATTTCCTGCCACCACCCCCCCCCCCATGAAACCTTAGATATTTGCCCCATTTTTGTGTATAGATATCCAATTTATCAAACTGTTTGTAGGACATTCGTTCAAATGCTGCTGCTTTGGACATTTCTGAGGCCCTCTCCTGAAATTATGGTTCTCTTTCCCCCCCACCACCTCCCCCCCCCCCGCCCCCCAATTCTTCCAACCTCCAAGTATAATTTGTCTTCCAACAATTATACTTGTCTGAATCCAATTTTGAGAGTATTTATCAGCAACTAATCCAAGTGTGTCTCCCAAGACAGAGTCTGGGGCAAAAAGGAATGGGACAAAATTTGTAAAAAATATCAAAATAACGTCAAGAGACCTGAAAGAGTGCCTAATACAGTTTAAGATTCTGCACCATTTTTATTGGACTCCAGCAAGATTAGATCTGTGGAACTCGCTGCCACATACAGCAGTGGAAGCAAGATCACTGGGAGTGTTTAAACAAGAAATAGACAGGTATCTCATTAGTGAGGGCATCAGGGATATGGGGAAAAGGCCGGAAATTGGAACTAGTGTAGAGTAGCTTAGTGTATTTTTACGGAATAGACTCGATGGGTCTAGTGGCCTGGTTCTGTTCCTTTGTCTTGTGATCTTGTGATATAGATTAGGGTTGAAAAATACACCAGAATGTGGCACTGAGGGGTGGATAAAGACTTAGTACATGCGCTTTGGTCTTATCCCAGAATTCAAGATTATGATTCGTAAGTATGTAGGTGAAGTTTCAGATTTCCACATTTTAATACATCATTTAAAAATGTATACTGCAACAACATGAAATAAAAGTAAAATTAAAGAGTGCTAATTAATTTTTCAAAGTCTCATTCTTAAAAGATAAAGATCCATCTGACTGTACATTTTATAAACGTATCACTTTTGAATGTTGACTCTAAATTTTTTTTAAAGTTTTGGGTAAAAGATTAGAAAATATTCTTCATCAGATTATCGCAAAAGATCAAACTGGATTCATTAAACAGTGATGCTGTCATTTTAATGTTCAAAGACTAATGAATGTTTCATTCTGCTTTGTCTAAGATTTCAGAATGTGTGGTATCATTGGATGTGGAGAAAGCTTTTGATAGATTTGAATGGAGATACTTGTTTGAAATTTTGCAAAGGTTCAATTATTGGTTCTGGATTTAATTCTTAAATTGTTACTTTATTTTATATCAACCGCAGTAGTTATTACTAATAATCAAACATCTTCCCCACTCGCATTGCTTTGAGGTACTAGACAAGACTGTCCCCTCAGCCTTTTACTTTTTAATCTGGCATTAGAACCCCTTTGCAATTGCACTCCGTAATGCAAATGAGATTCAAGGTATTAGTAGAGGAGATGAAGTACATCAAGTCTTTCTATGTGCAGATGATCTTTCAGTTTGTATTTCAGATCCTGGTCATTCTATCCCTGTGATGCTCTTTTTTATCAGATTTTGGGAGTTTTTCTGGATATAAACTAAATTTTCATAAAAGTGAATTATTCCCTATAAACTCACATGATCCTTTTTATGTTTATATGCTATTTAAGATTGTTAAAGAATATTTTACTTATTTAGGTGTTAAAATCACTAGGAAATTTAAAGATTTGGTTAAATTCATTTTTTTCCTCTT
Organism: Narcine bancroftii; assembly: GCF_036971445.1. Classification (NCBI taxonomy): domain Eukaryota; kingdom Metazoa; phylum Chordata; class Chondrichthyes; order Torpediniformes; family Narcinidae; genus Narcine; species Narcine bancroftii. Next base: position 5,002,304 of record NC_091478.1, read on the forward strand.
TTATTAGATTTTGTGAAACCATCTTTTACGAGGTGGTCCCATTGACTTTGTCTTTGGTTGTTCATATTAATGCTGTTAAGATGATAATATTACCTAAATTTTCATACCTATTTCAAGCTGTCCCAATTTTTATTCCAAAATCTTATTTTGATAATATTGATTCTAAGATTTTGTCCTTGTATTTGGGATGGTAGGTGGCCAGATTGAATAAGCTTCACTTACAGAATCCTAAGAAGGATGGTGGTATGGCCTTACCGAATTTGAACATTTACTACTCGGAAATTAATTTATTAATTATTTTTTGGATTTATTAATTTGATAAATTGGATTGTCCATTTTGGTTAGATTTGGAATTGAAATCTATGCAGAATTATTTCCTAGCTTTTTTAGGACCAGCATTACCTTTTAGACTATCTAAGATCAGTAAGTAGATTTCCAATCCAATTATTAAATATTCATTATGTATTTGGTTTCAATTTTAAAGGTTTTTTGGACTCAGTTTTTTTGCCTGGGCTAACATTTTACATCTTAATTTTTTTTTTTTTTTTACACACTATCTACTCTTGACTGAACCTTCCTTATTTGTGGAAGATTAAAATAATTATCTCTATTGTAGATTTAAATCACTGATGATAGTTTGATGTCTTTTGAAGAAGTTTCTACCAAATATAATTTACCAGGCACATTTTTTTTAGATATCTGCAGATTAGAAATTTCCTTAATATGGTCATATCTAATTATCTAACATTACAACAACCAGATTTACTTGACACTTTGTTCCAGTTAAACCCTTTCAGAAGGGTTTAATGGTATTATTTAAATTGGAGATCAGTCACCATGGACAAGATTTGACAAACATGGGAATTGGAACTTCAACTAATATTATCTCCTGAAACATGGAGATAATTACTAGTCTAGTTAATACTACTTCACTTTGTGCACATTATTCTTTAAATACATTTTAAAATAGTTCATAGAGTCTAAAGATAACCTAGCTCTTGTCTTTCCTAATACGAGCTCAATTTGTGATAGATGCAATACTTCATTAACTCATACTTTGGACATGACTCATGTTAGAAAAAAGTTGGAAAGGTATTTTTAAAACTGTTAATGATACTAGTTATTCAATTACAACCTAATCACTTAACTGCTCTTTTTGGAATTACAGATGTAGGTTGTTTATCTATTTCTGCATATTGAGTTATGGCTATTTTTACACTATTAGCTAGAAGAGACATTTGATTCTCCTACATTATTTTAATGGCTTTCTCATATTTTGTCTTTCTAAATCTAGAAAAAAAATCAGAAGTGATACTTTAGATTCAATGACTAAATTTGAAAAAACATGGAAACCATTTGTTGATTATTTTCATGGGATATAACTGGCGTTATTCTATGAATTAATTCTTCCTTTCCAGATGTAATATAATTCTTGCTATTTTTGTTATCTGTAGGTTTGGACCGGAGCATTGGTTTAGACTATTCGACAGATCCTCAGGTTAGGCCGCTCAGTTGTTGATTTTTTTTAATTGTATGTTTTAATAGATTAGTTGGGGGGGGGGGGGGTGAATATATAATATAATTATTTCTTTATCTCTTTATTAAGAGAATTATTTGTAATATGTCACATTTTCCCTCTTTGGAATTTATATCTGATCCTTATGTAGACTTGGACATCCCATTTTAATTGGGTTATTTCTATTCTCCTTATGCTGTGTATATTATGAAATGATAATAAAAAGATTGAAAAAGCAAGATAATTAATTTCACTCAATTTTTTTTGATAGGAAGCAATCATCTATTTGAATATCAGTAAAATCACTGTTCATTAATTGAATCAAGGTAATTCTTGAAAATTTTAAATTAATTTCCTAGTTGCCTAAAAATTCCAAGAGTGTTGGAATGCCATGGACGCAAGGGACCATGACAATTGCATATTGCATCAAAAGGCAGCTGTGACCAAGGCCGTGGACCAATCTAACATTATCTCATGCCCCCAGAAGCAAAAAAATGAAAAGAACAAATTGCCGTGATTTTGACCTTGAAATGGTTACTTGTAATTAAGATTAAATAAATTGTCAATCACATTACAACAAAAATCAGTGCCCAGGCAGTTCAATTCAAGTATTGAACAAGTATTCCAAATACAACAATTTTAATGTAAGTGGGCTAGATGGTACTTATTTGAAAGACAATTTTACTTTTTCATCTTTAATGCATCTACAAGTGTCCTTTTTTTAAAAAAATGCCAGGGACAAAAGGTAAAATAGTATTGCAAACTAGAATGAATTGCAAAAACAGGATGGCAATGTGATGACATTGTGTCCAAGAGTTTATACGCTTTAGAATTGATTGAACAAAACCAAGCATTTTAAGCTTTGACATTTGTTAAATAGACAAACTCTACTTTTCTTTTTTAATCTGTTGAGAAGTATTAACAAATGTCAGACTCTTGCTGATGGTTTTATTTTTAGATATCTGTAAAAACTGTAGTTGATTCAAATGAGTTACTGTGAAGTTACAGTAATGAAAGAAAATGAAATAAGACAGTTTGGGGGTAATTCAATTTAATCAAGATAACGCATGTTAAAAGGTTTCAGATAGAAAGTGTAATTTGTCAAAACTGAAAAGATGTAACCTTGTTTACCAAATAATTATGATATGATTCCATAGAGAAACAATGCTGTAGCGAAATAGAACAGATAGCAATATTACTCTGTGATTTTGTACTCAAAATCTACATCAGAAGTATTCTGTAATTGATTCATTGTATAACCTCTTAAAAAAACATGATTTACTTTCTGTCCAGCAATAATGTCATCTGGATTTTTTGAAACAGGAGTGTCATCTTCGATTTGTTTGATTATTCATAACATAACAGCATACAGATGTTATGCAGACATGAAAGAAGTAACTTAAATAGCAGAAGAATATAATTCTGAATTCCTGTGTATTCTGGGGCATCTTCCTCTTCAGTTTTGTAAATTGAGATATGCTGTACAGTTTTAAAGCTGTTTGGTTTGACATAGTTCAATGCCAGATCCAAATGCCATAATCCTTCTGCAACTGGATCCTTGGCTTCCTCATTGGAAGACCACACTCATTGAGGATTAGTAACAATATCTCCTCCTCACTGACAATCAACACAGGCACACTGTCCCACTCTTTCTACTGTGTGGCACAATTCAAAGAGCATCTACCAATTTGCTGATTACACCACGACTGTTGGCAGAATCACAGACAGCAATGAGGAAGTGTGCGGGGGTGAGATAGATCAGCTAGTTGACTCGTGTCACAACAATATAACTTCGCATTCAAAATCGGCAAAACTAAGGAATTGATTGTGGACTTTAGGAAGGGGAAACCATGAGAATACAAACTAGTTCTCATTGAGGGGTCAGCAGTGAAAATAGTAAAGAACTTCAAATTCCTGGGGTGGTCAATATTTCTGAAGATCTTTTCTGGGACCATCATGTCGATGCAATTGTGAAGAAGGCTCACCAGTAGCTATATTTTGAGGAGATTTGGTATGTTACCAAAGGCTTGCAAATGTCTACAAGTGTACAATGAGAGCATTTTGACTGTTACATCACTGTCTGATATGGAGATGCCAATGCACAAGACAGGAAAAGGCTACAGAGGATTGTAAATTCAGAGAGCACCATCATAGGCATTAGTCTTCACTTCATTAAGGATATCTTTAGGAGGCAGTGACTCAAGAAAGCAGCTTCCATTATCAAGGACCCTCACCACCCAGGCAATGCTCTTTTCTCACTGCTATAATCGGGAAGGAGGCACAGAAGCCTGAAGATGCACAGTTACAAAAGCAGCTTCTTCCCCTCTGCCACCAGATTTCTGAACGGACAATGAACCTATAAACACTACCTCATTTTTTCTCTTTTTTGCACTAATTATTTATTTTCAAATATTGTATTTACAGAACTGTAATTTATAATCAATTGTGCACTTGTAATGTACAATATTGCTGCCGCAAAACAACTAATTTCATGACACAGTAAGCCTGATTCTGGTTTTAATCTTTTTGTGGTCGTGCCTTTATAAGTTAAGTTATTCTGGGTTGGAAATTTGAGGAAGATCCAAATGGCACCTGAAATGGTCAATGGCTCACTACTGAAAATGCCAATGCATCCTTGGTCTGCTGTTGAATAGGCTTGCACTTTTTCATGAAGAATCAGATGGACATGATGTGAGTGCAAGAGTCAGTTAATTATATACCAAATAATAGTTTGGGTTCTGGTCTGAGATAAGGTTAATATGATAGAGCGCTTGAGATCCTCCTGGCCACTAGAGGGAATTGGAGACTATAGTGATAGAGCGCTACTTATTTTAGTTTTATTGATTATGCATACATGCATTTTTTAAAAATTCTTAATAAAATGTTCAAAGAAAGAGGTATACATCCTCCTGACCAATAGAGGGAGCCAGAGACTAGTTTGCAGCAGCTCAGGAATTCAAGATGGATGCCTCTACACAGTCCTGAGTGAGTTCTTTAGCTAATAAAGTATAATTGTTTTAAAAGAACCCAGTTTCTTTATTACAATAAAAGAAACATCGCAGTGTGGGGATGGAGGAAGGATGAGTTGCGTGCAGCTGAGTTGTACTGAGAGCGAAAGAGGTAGGAGATAGATCTCCATGAAGATGGGGGCTGGAGCTAATGGTGGACTGGGAAATATTCAGAACTTCAGGGATTGGAAGACAGGTAGGTGGGGTTAGTCAGGAGTTGGGGGAAATCTCAATACTGTGGATGGAGCTGGCTGGGTAGTGAAGAGGGTGGCCATTCCAAAGGAGGACATGGTCATGGGTTACAGTGCATTTGCATTTCTTGTTTTTGCAATACTGTCTAAATTAAATGGTGTTACAAAAACAAGTGCAAACATGCGTGTGTGTGTGTATCGACACACAGACTCACAAATGCACACAGCCCACCCCCCCCCTCCCGAAATGGAAGTGAATGAGTGCTGATAGTTATTACAGCTGCAATGCTTTTCAATTTTGATGGAGATCTGCCTTGTTCTTCCTTAGACAGATATGCATGTGATAAATATTTGATTTTCATCAACTTAGAAGGGATTTCAGTTTTGTTAGATGTGTCTGAGAATAGTAGCAATGTGCTAAGCATAAATCATTTATTTAATCAATTTCTTCATTTAAATACATTATTTGACCCAGTATATTTAATCATTTCATAAATAATTTTCCTAACTTTGCTGCTTAATAACTTTCTACTTGAAATAATTCAGATTTTTGCTTGATCACTTAGCAAATGGTGAAGCATTTAATTATCATGGGGCACGAATTTAAATCTTGCAAATAAGGAGGAAGATTGGCCTATAGAATATGATATTAAGAAGGGGGGGGTTGAAATAAATACTGTGTAAAATTAGATGCATTGTTGGAGTGAGAGAAGAATTAAAGTATATCATGGATGTCAAGTGAGTTCACTTGTCAGCAGAATCACAGATGACAAAGAGGAAATGTACAGGAGGGAAATGGATCAACTAGTTGAGTGGTGTCACAACAATAACCTTGCACGCAACCTTAGCAAAGCTAAGGAGCAAATAAAACCTAGACAGCAAAGATACATACATCAGGATACTCTATCGACTAGAGTCTGCATTTAACATAATCTCCTCTAAACTGATCAGCAAACTCCAAAGCCTAGGACTCATCAACCCACTGTGTAATTGGATCATAGATTTCCTAACCTCCAGAACACAATCAGTGAAGATTGGTAAGAATATCTCCTCCACAATCTCCATCAGTACTAGAACACGGGGCTATGTTCTTAGCCACCTGCTCTACTTGCTCTATACGTATGACTGTGTGGCTCAGTACGACAACACCATCTACAAATTCGCTGATGATTCCACAGTAGTGGGTTGTATAAAAAGAGGTGATGAGTCAACATATAGGAAAGAGATTGAAAACTTGGTGAATGGTGCACCCTAATAACCACGCACTTAATGTCACCAAAACCAAGGAGCTGATTGTTGACTTCCAGAAGGGAAAATCAGACATGTACAATCCAGTGATCATTGGAAGTTCAGAGATGCCAAGGGTGAGCAAATTTAAGTCGCCATCTCAGAGGATCTTTCCTGGAGCCATCCCACTAATGGCATTGTGAAACAAGCACGTCAGCACCTCTAATTCCTCAGGTGTTTGTAGAGGTTTGGTATGACATTAGAAATCCTGGCAAATTTCTACAGGTCTTTGGTGGAAAGTGTTTGGATCGGATGCATCACGGTCTGGTATGAGCACACCAAAACCAATACCTGCAAAAGGTAGACGCAGCCCAGGTCTTTGTAGGCAAACTCCTTCCCACCATTGAGAGCATCTACAAAGAACACTATTGTTGGAGAGCAGCAGCTATTGTTAAGGATTCACACCACTCAGCACACACTCTGTTCTCTCTGCTGTCATCAGGAAAGAGGTTTAGATACCACAAGTCTCACACCACCTGGTTCAGGAACAGCTGCTACCCCTCCATCATCAGACTCCTCAATGACAAACTCAACCATGGGCTCATTTAAGGACTCTTTTGCACTTTTTTTTTCCTCTTTGCACAGTCAGTTTATATTTGTATATTTGTTTACGTGTGTACATTGTGTACAGTTTTTTGCACTACCTGGCCCACAGTATTAAGAATCTTATGGTTGTGTGTGATGTTAAATCTTTGACATTAAATCTGAAATCTGAGATGATTGTGGACTTAAGGAGAACACAACCCAGTCCTCATCGAGTGGAGCAGTGGAGAGGGTCAAGAACTTCAAATTCCTTGGTATCAATATCTCTGAGGATCTGTCCTGGAGCCTCCGTGTTGATGCAATCACGAAGAAGGCTCATCAACGGCTATACTTTTTAATGAATTTGACGAGATTTGGTATAATCATCAGACTTTCTGAAACTTCTACAGGTGGACCGTGAAGAGCATTCTGGCTGGTTGCATCACTGTCTGGTATGATGTACCAATACTCAGTACAAGAAAAAACTCCAGATGGTTTTTAACTCCGTCTGTGACATCACATGCTCTAGTCTTCACTCCTTCAAGGACATCTATAAGAGGCGGTGTATTAAGAAAGCAGCCTTTATCCTCAAAGATCCCCACCACCCAGTCTATGCCCTCTTCACTCTGCTACTATCGTGGAAAAAAGAGTACAGTAGCCTGAAGACTAGTACTCAGCGGCACAAGGACAGCTTCTTCCCCTCCGCCATCAGATTCCTGAATAATCAATAAACCAGACTCTGCCTGACTTTGTGTTTTTTCTTTTTCCTGCACTATTTATTTATTATTTGTATGGTGGTTTATATAAATGTTTGCACCGTAATGATGTTGCAAACCAATGAATTTTGTGATATGCGTGTCAATAAATTCTGATTCTAAAGAGAGAACATATGAGCTTTGCATATGAAGGTGATGTTTTGGTGAAAAGATACCCATAATCTTACTGAATGATACAATTGCCTGTATAGTCTATTCCTGACATTTTAAAAAATGTTCTTGTGTCAGGCAACACACGGTCTCACACCTCCAGCAACTTGAATTCAATCAAATTGCCCAGATTTTGCATGCTCTCTTTGAGATCATGTCCGATTCCTCCACATTCTCTGGTTCCCTCCTAAATCCCAAAAGTATATGGCTTTGTTGGGCATTGATGACTGTAAATTTCCCATTGTGTGGGAGGGTGGCAGAAGAATTGCGCTGGGGAGGGGAACAGAGGTGCCAGGGAAGTAATTGAAGGAATGGAATTGCTCTGAGATTGAGTACAGTATTGAGTCCTTGGGCCAAATGATGGTTCCTGTGCTTTAAGAATCATGAGAAAATATGTCAGACATATGACTGAGTGAATCTGACCTGGAAACTTTTTGTGAATTGTCATTTATTTATTTAGGCTGTCTGTTTAGTTCCTTGGATATGTTTGTGAGATTAGTTTTATAACAACAAAATCATTTACTTAATTGGCTCTCCTCAACTATTATTGCTGGGGTGGCAATCATGTTTGCCATTGTTTGTCTGACCTAGTTTTATTTTATTGATCATCCCTTGTCACATATTTCACTGTCTCATAAGATTGATTCCTGATGCTTTTCTAAATGAGTCTCCTGGTTTTATTCAAGGCTGTTCAAGAGTGGCATGCATTTTGAGAGAAATTTCGGATTTCAAGTTTTGCTCGGATAGGAGAGGTGAGCTCACCCACTTTGATCCAAGAGCAAAGCATTATTAATTGTGGTGAAAGAATACTATATTCAAAAATATTGAAGAATACCATGGGGAGAGATAAAAGAGAATGCTATGTGAAGATTATTTTTTTTTCTGCAAGTGTAATCAGCCAGAAATGTGTGGGTTTAATCAATCCCAAAGAAGTACAGTTTAATGGGGTCTAATAGGCCTAGCTTATTCCTATAAAATCAAGCAAATAATTTACATAATCTAGCTTTTTAGTCATTGAATTCCCTATTTTTCTCAACCTTATGGCATTACAGGCCATTTAGTCCATCAACTCCATGCCATCTCCGAGAAATCTCATTAATTCCATACCTGCATCTACTCTGGAACCTATTCCATGTTGCATGCCCATCAACTCCCCCAATTCTCCTATGGCCCATGTACAAGGAGTAAATTACAATTATAGGGCCAGGTATGGATGTAGGGAAATTGGATCACTCGGAGAAAATCCATATAGTCCTGAGGAATGAGGAGGCTCGACACAGACAGCACTGGAGATAAGGGTTGAATCTGAACTGCTACAGAGTGGCTGTGGGAAATGTCGATTATCTGCAATTGTTTTGGCATATCCTAGCACCGGCGTGACTTTTGTTTAAGAATAATATTTTAAATGCTTTATTGTGCAGTCCTAGAAGAAATTTATTCTTGTCAAAAGAGGTAAGTGAGAAAAATTCTGGGTGCTCTGACTAGTTTTCCACTTTAGGAGGCAGTACTAAAGGATTGGAGGGTTTCTAACATAATTCCACTGCCTAAAAAGGGATGTAGGGGTAAATCAATTATTACTGGCCATTTAAGTTCTGTGATGTACAAATTAATCTTTCCTGAGGGTTAATGTAAATGTTGATTTTTTTTTTAAAGATCAAATTTATCAAGGACTGTTAGCATGGATTTGTAAAGAAAAGATTGTATCTACTCAATTGGAGTTGCTATTGCTTGATTCACTGAGTTCCTTCAATTGCTGCCTTAACCACAGAGTCCCTCTAGTAGAGGCTGTTATGAGCCCAGAGGACCCCAAAACCCAGCAGCAATAGATACTCATCAAGACAAATGGTTACTTAAACAAAAGTTGCTTTTAATTATCTTTAAACATGAAAACAGAATACCACTTTAACATCACTATCAACTTAACTAACCTAAATTAACCCCCTTCTAATTCTAAGTGTACATGTATGTAATGTGTGTGTAAGTTCAGAAAAGTTCTTTGGTTGACAGTCCAATCTCACTTCTCATTTCTCCAAGTTCACTGGTTGCAGGCAATTCTTATACTATGCACAGAATTTAACATTTATAAAGTTCAACAGGCTTTGGTGCTTGAAAGGTAAATGGTTACCGCACAGGAAGGTTCTTGTCAGTTTTCAGAGAGAGATTTGTTGTAAACTGTGCACCCACAACTGATTCCTTTTTAAACAGCTGCTCCAGTGTCTTGTTGACAAAACTTGCCCCATCAGGGTTCTCCAGATGATAACCTCTTTCTTTCAGTTCACCACAGAGTTCCTTCTTGTTTCCCTTATTCCAAGTGAAACATTAGACAGGCAGTCCTCTCCTCTTGCATGGACCACAATGGCTTTGACCAGACTGAATTAAGAACTCACAACCCATATTCCAAATGGAGCTTTCCACAAGCTTGCCAGCTTGTCCTGTTCCAGTCCCAGCTGCTTTTGCTGACTGTAACACTGTAGAAGTGATCTCCCTCTCTGAGAAAACCTGTTTGACACTCTCAGCTTGCAAAACCACATGACCCTCTTAGAACAGCTAGTTCCCCTCCAGACAGAATGAAGCTCTGACCAAAGTTCTTTCATAGTTGCCTTTTTGTAAACGACAATCCGTTAGGGAAATCTATGGCCACTCTCCAAAGCTCTTGCAAAGGCTGTGGGGCTGATATGTCTAGCATTAGCAGAGTTCCAGTATTTTTAAAAAGATCTGTTTTAAAGTGTTTGTATGTGACCTACACTAACCTTTCCCAATTTATCTCCCAAAAACATATCTATATACTCTGTCACAGGGGCAAATGTGAAATTTGCAGTTACTGGGGTCAAGACCAGTAAACAAACAGTGCTGGAGAAACTCCACAGGTCATGCAGCATCCATAGAAAGCAAAAGGCAGTTTGAACCCAGGCTGGTAAGGGGAGAGGGAGGATAAGAGGGGATAGCTGAATACACATGAGGGGGGTGGAGGGGGGGGGGGGGAAAGAAGAGAAAAGCTGAGAAGTGATGGTGGAAAGGGCTAAGAAAAATGGCTTTCTGATAGGAGAAAAGGGATGGAGCTGAAGAACTGGAGGAAGAGAGGCAGAGGGATGGTGAAAAGAGCAGAGGACAACTTGTTCTGCTAATTACACTGTATACAACATAATTAATGGAGAGGGTGCAGAGAAGTTAGACAAGGGGTATTGTTACTGAAAATGTTTAGCTTTCAGGCAAGATTCTTTGGAACAGAGAAGTCTGTGGGGAGACTAACTGAAGTATATAAAATTGTGCAAGTCCTTGGAAAGAGCAAATAGGAAGGATACACTTCCATGAAGAACGGGATCATGAAAACACTGAGCTAGATTTAAAATAATTAGTTGATGGAAACATTTTTCTCTTCACCGTGAGTTTGGTTAGATCTTCAAGTCACTTCCTGAGATGATGGTACAAGCAGTATTTGAAGAACAATGACCTTCAGGGCTATGAAAAAAAGTATTAAACGGTGATATTAGGCTGCATGGTTAGTGTAGTGGTTAGTGCAATGCTATTACAGTGCCAACGACCCAGGTTGAAATCCGGTGCTGTCTGTATGTTCTCCCCTTGTCTCTGTTGCTTTCCTGTAGGTGTTCCAGTTTCCTCCACAATGTATGGGGATTATAGGTTAATTGGTGTATTTGGGGGACACTGACTCATTGGCTGAAATGGCAAAACTCAACCAGTCCTCTTCATGAAGATAATAGGCTTTTGATTTTCATCCAGGCACTAATGTTTTTATGATTTCATGATTCGTCATATTTTACCCTATATGGGAAATTGTTTGAGCACTAGTGACCTTTGCCAAACCAAGATGTGCACAAAATAATGACTGAGAGTTTTGGGACTGCCTGTGTGACTTGCTGATTTCAAAATAATCATTGATATTCTTGGAAACACTCAGGGACATTTATTGTTACTGCTTTTAGTACGTATAGACGAGTTGTGATCACTTTTCGGTAAAGTGCAAAATGAAAGTTCAGAAAATTGGAAACTAACTTTTTTTGTTTCATCTTCTATTTATATGTGTGAGTTCTTAAACAACACATGGATGAAGGAAAAGGTTCTTTACTTTAAAGTTGTTGTAAACAGCACCGTGAGGCCTTCCATGAAGCTGCAAGCCTCCATTACAGATCTAATATACTGTCTCTTGCTCTGTGTCACCCCCTGCTGGCAGCCATGTGTAATCAAATGGAAGCGATAATCCTTAAGGTATTGCTAGTTGCATAGTGACCATGATCACTGTCATTACATTTTTAAATTAAGAGAACAACCAATGATAAAGGGGAGGGTGATGAAAAAGAAATATAACCAAATAAACTCCACAGACAGGAAATTAAATGTACATTTGTAACCATGAAAAAAAAAATACTCCAGAATTGTGAGAAACTTAAAGCCAAGGGAAACAACACAGGATGTGGAAAAGATCAAACCAACTAGTGTATGTCTTTTCCTACCTTTCCAATGTCCTTCCCTGGAAAGCTTGCAAAAATGTTTTTTTTTAAAGTTTTAAAATCTTTAATGATTTTCCCTTTTAATTTAACTTGTGGTCTTTTAATGCATGACATCTACATTATCCCCATCATTTGAGAAGACTTGCCAGCTCCCTAAATTCAAGTTAATATACGCAAGCAATAATTGGTTGGCTTGCTGCGATGAATGTTTGAGCAGCACAGGCGGTCAGTCTCCCTGGCATGATGAGTAAAGACTCTTAATGTTCATCTTCCAGAGGGAATCCAAGTGCCAATACCAGCTGAGATTGGAATCTCATTTGAGTTTTCTACAATGTTATTGCCACTGGTCTGCATTGGGTATACTTTGCATTTACCATTCTATTTATCATTTGCTTTAGATTTCTGCATTTCTGCTACAAAACTGTTAGATCTTGGCAATGACTGTTTTCAACTAACTGGAAACACTTCATCACAAAAGCAGTATTTCATTATTAAGCAAACCTACTTCTTTCATTAATAATTATGCCAAAATTTCCTTGGTTGCTATAGTCTTCTTTGGCTTGGCTTCGCGGACGAAGATTTATGGAGGGGTAGTAGTTTATAGTAGTTTATAGTAGTTTATAGTAGTTTATAGTAGTCCACGCTGCTGAAGATCCAGCTGCGCTGGATGGGTCACGTCTCCAGAATGGAGGACCATCGCCTTCCCAAGATCGTATTATATGGCGAGCTCTCCACTGGCCACCGTGACAGAGGTGCACCAAAGAAAAGGTACAAGGACTGCCTAAAGAAATCTCTTGGTGCCTGCCACATTGACCACCGCCAGTGGGCTGATAACGCCTCAAACCGTGCATCTTGGCGCCTCACAGTTTGGCGGGCAGCAGCCTCCTTTGAAGAAGACCGCAGAGCCCACCTCACTGACAAAAGGCAAAGGAGGAAAAACCCAACACCCAACCCCAACCAACCAATTTTCCCTTGCAACCGCTGCAATCGTGTCTGCCTGTCCCGCATCGGACTGGTCAGCCACAAACGAGCCTGCAGCTGACGTGGACTTTTTACCCCCTCCATAAATCTTCGTCCGCGAAGCCAAGCCAAAGAAAGAAAGTAGTTTATAGTAGTTTACATTAAAATGCTATTGTATTCTAACAAGTGTTAAATATTATTAGTAATGGTAGACAGTAGCAAATTTTTACAAAAATGCTGCAAGTACTCTGCACTTGTAGATGAGAAGAAGTCAACATTCAGTGTTTGAGTTTAAGACTTTTCAAGTAATTGGTAAAAATATGAGAGGGGTAGATGGGCTATGTTTTACAAGCCTGTTGTGATTTGAGATGTACTATTTGAAAGGGTGATAGAGGCATATTCAATGGTAACTTTCAAATGAATATTGGATAAATGGTTGAAGTGGAAAAATTTGCAGGACTGGGGGGGAGAAATTCTACAGTGTTTACTGAGTTGGTGCACTTCTTTGTGGTATGGGGGATTATGTAATTTTGGAGCTGAATGGTGTTTTTTATATATATAAATAAAATAAAAAGCAGAGTAATCGGGTAAGCAAAAACTGAAAATGAATGATCTGTGAGGTGCTTGGGGGGGGGGGCAGAGAAATAATGAGAACAACAGAGAAAAACGTGCAGGAAATTTTTTAAAAGTTTAATTGAAGCAAATATTAACAGTGAAACAAGAAAACCTGGGAGGTTACTATAATTGGGGGTGGGGTGGGGAGGAGAGGGATGATGGTGGGGCATGGAATTCAGGTTTATCAATGCCCCAGAAATACTTGTACATCCATCTCCTTTTTCATGTTGCTTCCAATGGAGCTTTGAGCACCATTTTATTTTGTCCTTTCATCTTCAGTTAACTGTTCACATTCCATATTGTGCTATATTAGTCCTAAAATGTTGTCAGAGTGTTCAATATGGAAACTGGTCTTTCACCTCATTGAGTCCACACTGACAACCAAATTCCCATTTTTGCTCATTTCATCGTAGTATCTTATCAGCTTTTCTTTATCCATCTCCCTCCCCACCAACACCCGAACGGCTCTGTGTTCTGTTCCTTTTAAAATATTCTCATATTCTCCTGAAGGAGAATCTTAAGCCTAAGACTTCAATAATCTTAATTTTCAGGTACTGCCTGACTTGCTAAGTATTCACACTTTTTCCAGCATACATAGAATGTTCCTGACACTGTAAACATTTTGTGTCAGAATTCTGCAATTGAATCACTACCAGTAGAAACGAAGCCCAATCAGTAGGAAAACACCCATTTGTAATATTTGATCAGGTTGTAGTAATGAATATCATCTAATTTTGTAAAGTACAATAGAATTTTATGTAATCAGATTTCACTTCCTGCATTTACCAAAATACTCTCTAATGTATGCAATGTACCACCATATTTTGCTGAGAAGATCATTAAGATAAAAATCATTTCTGGCAAGCATATATTTTTAAAAAACTGAAATTTCAGATTAAAAGGACAATACATGAAATAAAAATATATTTAAGCAACATGAAAATGTATTTGTCCTGCGTCTGCTCATTCCATGCGGATGCAAGACCATACACCATTCATAAACTGGCACCAACACATCAATCTCATTTAAGAATTCTTAAGCCTGAGAAATGTCACTGTAATGCAGTAGAGGGTGCTCTACGTTGCTTTTGACCTATGCCATACCTGACTGCTTGAAAAAGGCACATTGTCACAGCATATAATCACCCCTTGTGGTATTCTAAATAGGCATTTTCAAATGGTACATTTTAAAAGCAAACTAAAATTAAACCAAAGACTTTTTTGTGAGAAACATTATTTACTGATTCAAATGAAATAGATTCCAGCAGAGATTCACTGCAACAAACTGTACTGGAATACATGAATGGATATAGATTTGATAAACTTGTAGGACTCAAACAGCCTCAATGGAATTGCAGAAGATACCATTTGGAATTCTTTTCAAATCTTGTCAACCCACAATTGAGCAGAAATGTATTATTTCTATTGCCACTCATCTTCCACCAAATCATGTGTTAAAACATTTTTGTGTTCCAGTTATCCAAGTAAATTAGATTGTAAAATGTCACGAAAAGTGCCATGCACATTGAAGGCTATGGAATAAAAAGGGCTGTGGAAACACAGATAGGGAATTGGCGAAATAACAAAGAAAAATAGTTGTTTTACAGACAAGGGGAGCATAAAAGTTCCCCAGGGATCAGTAGAAGGATCACTTCTTCCCTTAATGTCTATTAATGAGTTGAAATTTGGTATTGGACACAATTTCTAAATCTGCACATGATATTTAACTTGAAGATGGAGTAAACTTTACGAATAGCAAATATTTATCACGTTGAATGTGGCCTCGTGTGGTGATAGACAATTTTTGTTATAGGGGAATGAGAATACCACTCTATGACTAAGAAAGTGAAAGGGTTTTTGAAGTTTTGTATGCATTACTTGTTTTAATGTCCTCTACCCCATAGAAGAGGGAAGTTTTGGTTGCCACTTGGCTGAAAAGGACATTGGTCTGGAAGCATCTTGGCAAGAATTTCATGAGTTAGTAAACATTCTGTCACCCTGGTCTCTCCCACCTACTTCATGAACTTCTTTGCACCTATCTAAAGCCTACGTGTCAACATTGGATTTTCTGAGACTGAACTTTGAACTGCCTTTCCAGAATTACGCCTGACCTGTAGTGGAAAAGGCATCACACACACGCACCCAGTTAAGTGTAGATAAATTAGTTAAGGTGTTACATTATTGTTAATTAAAAATATTTTAGATATAACCCTAGGCTAATTTCTGTTGCTGCTGTCTGGTCTGGAGTAGGTCATAGAAGCAATAGGACAAATGGGTTCTTCGTGTGTTTAAAAAAAATCTGTGATTTCATTATTGTTTAAATTTTATCAGAAACTTAAGTGTACCAAGAAAAGAAAATACTTTTGCTTACCTTTTCCTGAATAATAGACATGTACTTTAAAATATTGCTGAATAGAATTTATAAAATTATTGTACGTGTATTATTTGAATACAGTTGGTATTTTCTTTCTATTAATTGAGTCATTGTGTTTATTGCCTGAGGATTTTCCCAGTCGGAAATGGCTATTTTTTTTGAGAGACAATATGAAGAGTCTGGGTAAATGCTCCATATAAGCAAGGTAATATATTTAATACAGATCTTGGTACTTTTTCTTTCTTTTGCTATTTTGTTGCTGCATCTTTTGAATCTATCATCATCTGTGGTGGATTGGCGTGATGAAAAGGCTGGCCCCAGACCCTTCTCTCGGCATTTCTTTACACATGATGAGCTGACTGCTGCCCAGACCTTCCCACCTAAGTGGCAAACATCCTTCACGTTCAGACTTTTCAGGTAGGCTTCAAGCGTAGTTGAGTCGTCTACAATTCTACTAATTAATTACTGCCTGTAATTCGCTTGAACATGGAAATGATGTGGATCTTGTATGTAGTGTTCTTGGGGAGGTAAGAAACTGATCTTTCCGTCACGGAAAGAGCAAAAAAAGAGTCCAGTGATACATTGCATTATATCTGAATTTGCATTCAATTGGCACGTGTAAAATTGGGTTTCATTGCAGTTCCAAAACTCATTATCATTGAAATACAATTGATAGCATAAATAGGACATTGTTTCTGGGAGCCGGTCATCATTGTTGTTTGGCCATTTTTTGGTGTTTCCAGCCCCTGGCATTGAAATTCAGCTGGTGATTAAGAAAAAAATACCACAGAAACTTGCTTTTGATTAGCAGCTTAATTGATAAGGACATGGTAGGCATCTGTATCAGGGAAGTTAAAGTGATTAGTATTGACTCTTACAGATCAAGATCTGATTTGATACACATCCCCATGACCATGAGGCTGCTCTGGGTTCCTGCTTCTATGCCATCCTGTGGGAAAATTCACAAAGTTGAAGGTCATTAGGTATCCATTAGTTTGTTGATTTTGTGGGTCTCTGATATTTTTCTACATTCTTATTTGTGCTATTTTCATGTTGTTAACCTGTTTCATCCACAAAGTGGATAGAAATTTATAGAAAATAGTTTGAACATTGGGAGAGTTATGCATGGAATTAGCCTGAGATCTGTTGCTTTCCATGACCTTCACAATTAAGAGAAATGGGATTCCATGAAATGTTTATTGATCCAGTCAATGGGATAAGATATTCTATTTTAATTATTTTGTGCTGAAAGAATACTCTGCTATTTTTTATCAAATTTGGACGTTAAAACAGAAAATTACAAAAGTTATAGGAAGTTTGTGTCAATATGAAATGGAAATGAATGAACTAAATTAAATTTTTTATTGTTGTCACATGTAATGAGATGCAATGAAAAACTTTGTCATCCAGGCAAATCAACCCCTATCTACATGCAAGCTAATGTGAAATACAGAAGTGCAGAATGTAGTGTTACAGAGAGAGTGCAGGTTAAAAACAGCCATGATGAGGTACGTTTATCAAATCACGAGATCTTAACTCATGAGAGAATCCAGTATATAATTATTTATTTTGCATTAAATCTTTCCTTTTATCTTCTGGTGCACTTTATTTTGCCTACTTTTGATCTACTCACCTGTAATGTAAAATTGTCACAGGCTTTTTTTGAAAAATGAAACTCAAAAGCTGCAGATGCTGGAATTCTGAAATAAAAACAGAAAATGCTATAAAATTGAAATGACAACTGAAAACATTGGAAACACATCAGGTCAGGCAGCATCTTTGGGAAGATGAACAAAATTAATATTTCAAGTATCCAGTTTTTGCTGGAAGCTGGAAACCTTTTTCTCTTTCCACAGTTCTGATCAAGTGTTACATGAATTTTTGATAGTCTTAATTAGATGCTGCCTGATCTGTTAAGTGTTTTCCAGTGTTTTTTTTAAATTTAGTACAGTGATTAAAAATGACACATTGGCAATTGATATACATTTAACCTCAAATATTGATATATATGTTATATGCCTGAGAGCTGTTTATAATAAAGACAAAGGAAATATTTCTTAAGACTTAATGATCGTTGAAATTTCTATAGAAAATCTACCGCAGATTTCTAATGACTAAATGCAATTTTATACATGGAAATTCCAATGACCATTTTGGTACCATAGAACCAATTTTGAAAAATACATTTTTTGGTGAAAACATGACAAAATCTGTCCTGAAATATGATCAGGATGATTTTATAGTCATTGAAATGAACATATGGGTATAAATATTACTTGAGGAATGGGTGTAAAGTATTCAAGGGTTGAGCTTTTTCTGCCATTTAATTAGAAAACTATTTAATTCCTTTTGTTCCAATCAAAAATCAGTTGAACTCCTCAATCGATCCAGAAATTATAACTATAACCTTTGGTAGAGACTCTTCCAGATTCCCATAATCTTTTGAACCAGTCGAAGTGCCTGCTGAAAGGTTTGGCTCTAATTTTAATATCAGGCACACGTGTGTCAACTGGAATTGGTCTCGCTGGAGATCAGGTTGGTCTTAGAGGTGTATAAAATTATGAGGGACATTAATAGGATGGGTGGCCACAGTTATTTTCCATGGGTAGAACTGGAGGACACCGGTTTATGGTGAAATATTTAAAGGAGATGAGGGGGTAAGTTATTTGAAAGTGAGGAAGGTGGATATATTGGACAAACTGGCAGAAGAGGTGGTAGAGGCAGGTGCAATCACCGCATCTAAAAAGCATTTGGACAGATACATGAATGGGAAAGGAACAGAGGATGTGTAGGAAAATGGGATTAACTTAAGTAGGCATATTGGCCAAATATTTTCCATGGTGTATGATTCTCTTTCTCTTTGGCTTGGCTTCGCGGACGAAGATTTATGGAGGGGGTAAATGTCCACGTCAGCTGCAGGCTCATTTGTGGCTGACAAATCCGATGCGGGACAGGCAGACACGGTTGCAGCGGTTGCAGGGGAAAATTGGTGGGTTGGGGTTGGGTGTTGGGTTTTTCCTCCTTTGTCTTTTGTCAGTGAGGTGGGCTCTGCGGTCTTCTTCAAAGGAGGTTGCTGCCCGCCGAACTGTGAGGTGCCAAGATGTACGGTTTGAGGCGATATCAGGCCACTGGCGGTGGTCAATGTGGCAGGCACCAAGAGATTTCTTTAGGCAGTCCTTGTACCTCTTCTTTGATGCACCTCTGTCACAGTGGCCAGTGGAGAGCTCGCCATATAACACGATCTTGGGAAGGCGATGGTCCTCCATTCTGGAGACGTGACCCACCCAGCGCAGCTGGATCTTCAGCAGCGTGGACTCGATGCTGTCGGTCTCTGCCATCTCGAGTACTTCGATGTTAGGGATGAAGTCGCTCCAGTGAATGTTGAGGATGGAGCAGAGACAACGCTGGTGGAAGGGTTCTAGGAGCCGTAGGTGATGTCGGTAGAGGACCCATGATTCGGAGCCGAACAGGAGTGTGGGTATGACAACGGCTCTGTATACGCTTATCTTTGTGAGGTTTTTCAGTTGGTTGTTTTTCCAGACTCTTTTGTGTAGTCTTCCAAAGGCGCTATTTGCCTTGGCGAGTCTGTTGTCTATCTCGTTGTCGATCCTTGCATCTGATGAAATGGTGCAGCCGAGATAGGTAAACTGGTTGACTGTTTTGAGTTTTGTGTGCCCGATGGAGATGTGGGGGGGGGGGGGGGGCGGGCTGATGGAGGACCTCCGTTTTCTTCAGGCTGATTTCCAGGCCAAACATTTTGGCAGTTTCCGCAAAACAGGACGTCAAGCGCTGAAGAGCTAGCTCTGAATGGGCAACTAAAGCGGCATCGTGTGCAAAGAGTAGTTCACGGACAAGTTTCTCTTGTGTCTTGGTGTGAGCTTGCAGGCGCCTCAGATTGAAGAGACTGCCATCCGTGCGGTACCGGATGTAAACAGCGTCTACATTGTTGAGGTCTTTCATGGCTTGGTTCAGCATCATGCTGAAGAAGATTGAAAAGAGGGTTGGTGCCAGAACACAGCCTTGCTTCACGCCATTGTTAATGGAGAAGGGTTCAGAGAGGTCATTGCTGTATCTGACCCGACCTTGTTGATTTTCGTGCAGTTGGATAACCATGTTGAGGAACTTTGGGGGGCATCCGAGGCGCTCTAGTATTTGCCAAAGCCCTTTCCTGCTCACGGTGTCGAAGGCTTTGGTGAGGTCAACAAAGGTGATGTAGAGTCCTTTGTTTTGTTCTCTGCACTTTTCTTGGAGTTGTCTGAGGGCAAAGACCATGTCAGTAGTTCCTCTGTTTGCGCAAAAGCCGCACTGTGATTCTGGGAGAATATTCTCGGCAACACTAGGTATTATTCTATTTGGGAGAATCCTAGCGAAGATTTTGCCTGCAATGGAGAGCAGCGTGATTCCCCTGTAGTTTGAGCAGTCTGATTTCTCGCCTTTGTTTTTGTACAGGGTGATGATGATGGCATCACGAAGGTCCTGAAGCAGTTTTCCTTGGTCCCAACAAAGCTTGAAAAACTCCTTCCAGACCTCTGGGGGGATTCCATCCATACCTGCTGCTTTGCCACTTTTCAGTTGTTCAATTGCCTTATATGTCTCATCCCGGGTATTTTCCATGGTGTATGATTCTATAACTCTAACTAATGCAAGGAGCGAGGAAAGATCGTGATACTCTCCACTTGCTTGGATGATTGCTGTTCCAACACTTCCCAAGAAGCTCAACAATATCCAGAATGAAGCATCCTCCTTGATTGGCATTCTGCCCACCTCCTGAAACAATTATTCCCTCCATTAGCACTGGTTAATTCTGTATCATGTATCATTCACAATTTACACTGCAATTACTTGCCAAAGTTGCTTCATGTCTCCCAACCCGCAGCCTCTACAATAAGGAATGACGAGGTTAGCAGGTAAATGAAGCTACCACTGTCTGCAAGTTTCCCTCGTTACACGTCACTCTAACTCGGAAATGTATTGCAAATCCTCCATTGCCCCAACACAACATTGCTGTGAGACTACTTTCACCAGAAGGCTGTCAGTGGGCATGTGCAAAAGGACAATGAATGTTGGTTGGTCAAGCCAACAATGCCCAGACCCAAAAGCTGAATTTGAAAAATTCTGTTTTAAAAGGGTCCCTCCAAGAATTTGAACAGCTGACTAACCCCATGCCCATAGATTATGTAACTGTCAAAATCATGAATATTAAATGATTTGGGCATTCCGTAACATTCAAAAATGGTTAAAAAGTGAGCAAACAAAAACAATTAAGAAAATGAATTCTTTAAAGAAGCTAAAAACTGAAACACTTCAATACATTAATAGTTTTGAACTGATTGAGTTTAATTAAAACTATTTAATATTTACCTTTCACTCTGGCAGATACTACCCGCAATTCAAAAATCCAGAAACGTATCAATCCCTGTTTTGGATGAACTCAGTGACTGAGTTTCCACAGGAATAGAGAATTCCAAAGATTCTCCACACTCTAAATGAAATATCCCTAAATGCCCTACTCTGTATTTGTGGATTGTGATTCCCGGTTCTAACTCCTTGACCAGGGGGACCTTCCTCCTGTGTTCACAGTGTTAATCCCTGAAAGAATTTTCTCATTCTTTTTAAGTTCTTGAGGATGCAGGCCTATTCAAGTTCTCCTTTTATGGCAAACCTTGAATCTGTCGAGTTCACCTTCATTGCTGCTTGAGAGGACTGATTTTGGGCAGATTCTCACAGATGCCAACAATTTAGGCCCAGATTCCACAGTTGAATGATTTTAAAATAAACCACCACTGGCTCCTTGAAATAATCTGTTTAAAGCCTCCACAGAGCTCATGGCAGTTGACTGTACGGTTGGACCCTACAGAAGACTTCGCTCCCTGCTCTCCACGAGTCCACATCAGCAGTAGCTCTGCTGTTACAGCAACTCTGGCAGTGCCACCATTTTTTTTTTTCAGTTTTGTGTAACGTGCCTGAGAATGGAAAATTGTTCCACAATCAAATCAGAGTAAGATTTAAAAACAAATGTCACAGTGAATGACGAACATGAGATCTAAATTATGTCTATGTAACCTGGTATAACTATAAACCTTTGAACTTCTCATCACCAGAACAAGACGCAGTCCATTATGTGACCAGGTATGTACAGTGCCACATGAGATCAGTATTCTCTGTAATTATTCAGCCACCGGCTGCATTTTATCACAGAGTACAAAAGACAAGCTAGAATTGAAATGGTTTCAGTTTCTGATTGCTGTGAGAGTTGTTTAACTTGCCTACTGATATTTACATAATCGTGAGTTAGTGCTGAATTGACTGAATGAAAGTCTCTTCTCCAGGGAACTTTACATATCTTTATTCTGGCATTAAGCATGGCCCTGAATCAGAATTCAAATTCTGTTTACACTCTTAGTGGAATCAATGACAGTATAAAGCAAAACTGTTCCATACCAAAGGTACACTAATGTTACAATATAAATTCAACTCATGGTTTGCCTTAGCATCTTGCAAAAGGCTGTTTTGGAGTCAGAATGGTATAGCCATAGAAAGAGGCCCTTTGGCCGAAGACTCCATTCCAACCATTAAGCACCTATTTATGCTATTCCTATTTCATTCTTCCCACGTTCCCATCAACTCCCCCAATCCTTAGCCGCAGATTCTACCACATAACTACACACAAGGGCCAATTTTCATGGCTAAGAAATCTACCAGTCTGCAAAATCCACACAGATAGCAGCAGAGGTGTGGATTGAACCTGGGATACCATGCCAGTAAGGGAATTGCTCCACTCACTCTCGTCACTGTGCCATCCTGTTATTCTATTTGAATATTGGATAAGGGTCACAGCTGAGTTTTAACTTTACTGCTCCTTACTTCAGTGCTGGGACCTGCTGGGGAGTTTAGCCGTTATAAATGAAGCACTCCAGAGCACATAACTAGAAAGTCAAATATAATCCCAGTACTTCACAGCCAGCATATAAATAGCAGAACTTAGATGCATTCAAGCAATATAGAACATTATAGCACAGGACAGGGCCTTCGGCTCTTGACGTGCTGACCTAAATATTCCTACCAAAAAAACGAAGCACTTTTTACCCTATAACCCTCTATTTTCCTTCCATCCATGTGCCTGTCTAAGAGTCTCTAAGATACCCCCTAACGTTTTAGCCTTCACTGTGATAGTACAGACCTATCACCAATGTATATATTTACAGTATCTAGAGTGTAATGACAGCGATTGGCTGAGAGCTTATCCACGTCTGGGTCTTAAAGGGTTGCGTCCCTAGCCAGGTCGGATCATTGCGGACTGGTCGGCCACCTGTGAAGAGCTCCTGTCTTTTGCTAATAAAAGCCTTGGTTTGGATCAACAAGCCTTTGGTTCTTTCGACGAGCTCTACAACCACCAACCCTGGCAAGGCATTCATGGCACTCACAACTCTGTAATAAAAATTTGCCCCTCATGTCTCCCCTAAACATTCCTCCCTTCACTTTGTACAGATGTCCTCCGGTTTTTGCTACTCCTGCCGTGGGAAAAAGGTACTGGCTATCCACCTTAGAATCTTGTAGGCCTCTATTAATTCACCTCTCATCCTTCTTCACTCCAAAGAGAAAAGTCTCAGATCTGCTAACCTTGCCTCATAAGACTTGTTTTCCAATCCAGGCAACATCCTGATAT
Source organism: Narcine bancroftii (assembly GCF_036971445.1). Lineage (NCBI taxonomy): Eukaryota > Metazoa > Chordata > Chondrichthyes > Torpediniformes > Narcinidae > Narcine > Narcine bancroftii. The sequence goes on from NC_091478.1 coordinate 5,025,835, forward strand.
ATCTCCTCTGCATCCTCTCCATAGCTTATACATGCTTCTTATAATGAGGTGAGCAGAACTGAACACAATACTCTGATTAGAGTTGCAACATGACCTCTCGACTCTTGAACTCAATCCCCCGACTAATGAAACCCAGCATCCTATTCATCTATTTCTTCTCAACCTAGTTCTTCTGTCTATCATTCATTAAATGTGAGGGGAGATAAAGGAGTATAATAGAACAATGATTTCCTGTAATAAAAACAAAACCAAACCAGAAAATGCTGGAAATACCATGCAGCTCTGTTTGACAGCATCCATGGAGAGATCAGCAGAGTTAATGTCTCACGTACTGATGAGGCAAAATACTGAATATCACTCCATGGAACCATTATCAAATAAAATTTGACAAGTCACATAAGACTACAGATCTTCAAGATTTTGCTGAAGAAAGCATGTTTCAAAAGGTGTATTAAAGGAACATCTATTCTACTTGTCAGTAGAAGTCTTGGTTGGTCACAGTAGCAAGTTCAAGTTCTTTATTTATACAGCACATTTTTTCAACTTGCATTGACTAAAGTGCTGTACAAACCAAGGCAATCGATTGAAATTAGTACAATTATTTACAGAACAACGGATTAAAACGTAATAAATAGGCCATAATTGCAGTGAATAGTGCAGCGCTGTTGTTGGTTAGGAACGTACAAAAGGTTTCAGACGTTAAACACTAATGACAGAAGGTACGTTTTTAACCTGGATTTAAATCAGTTGAGGGAGGGGCTAGTTCAATAGTCGGGGGAATGCTGCTCCACAGTTTGGAAGCCACAATCACAAAGGCCTGGTCTCCCCTTTGTGTGTGGAACAACCAAGCATCCTGTGATAGCTGACCTGAGCTGCTTGGGAGTGGAGTAGGGTGTAAGCAGGTTGGAGATGCAGGGTGGGCAAAGTCGTTGAGAGCCTTGTGTAAATAACAGCAGCTTGAAATAGATTCTAAGCTGAACCGGCAGCCACTGGAGGGAGGCCAGATTGCGATGATATGAGCCCTCTTCTTGACACCTGTCAGGACCCTAGTGGCAACATTCTGAACTAATTAGAAGCAGGTTAGGGAGGACTGGGTAATCCCAGTGTATAGAAAGTTAGCATAGCCCAGACGTGAGAAGATAAGGGTGTGAATAACTCTTTCGAGGTCCTTGAGTGGTGGGTACGGTTTTATTTCAACAATGGTGCGGAGCTGGAAAAAGCAAGCGTTCACCGTGGTGTTGACCTGTTGGTCAAATTGGAAGGCAGGGTCGAATAGCATTCCAAGGGATTTAACGTGGGGTTTAATAAGAGTGGTTAGATTATCTAGGGAGTTGTGAAACTTTTTGGTGAAATTAGGGGGACTAAATAGGACAATCTCAGATTTTGTCTCCTTAAGTTGGAGGAAGATGTGGGCCCTGCAGCATTTTATGTCTTCCAGACAGTTGATGAGATTGGGGATTTTTGACTGGTCATCCAGTTTTAGCGGGGGGGAGGTGCAGAACTGGGTGTCATTGGCGTAACAGTGGAAGGAGATGCTGTGTTTCTGCATGATATGGGCGAGGGGGAGCATGTACAGTGAGGAAAAGAATGAGGTGAAGGATGGATCCTTGTGGAACCCCGCAGGACAGGGTGGCTGAGGCAAATGTGCAGTTGCCCACATTGACCATGAAAGCCCTGTCACTGAGGTAAGATTTGAACCGGCTCAGGGCCATGCTATTGATGCTGACTTCCTGCTGGAAACAGTCTATCAGAATAGTGTGATTGATGGTGTCAAATGCCATGCTGAGATCTAGGAGCATTAGAATACTGGCATTGTCTGAGTCCGTGATGAGAAGTAGGTCATTGTATACCTTCAATAAGGCCGACTCTCTGAGCTTTGTATCCTGACTAAAACTTTTCTGTTATTTTATTTTGGTGAAGGTAGGGATATAGTTGGTTAAATATTACTTTTCCAAGGACCTTGGAGAGGAAAGGAAGTTTTGAAACTGGTCTGTAATTTTGGGGATAAAGGTTAGGTTTTTTTCAGGAGGGGCTGAACCACGGTTTGAAGCAGGTTGGGACAGAGCTGTTGATGAAGGAGAGGATGCTCAGACTCGCGATGTCAAAGACATCCTACAGGAAGGTGGTAGGGATAGGGTCAAGGGGCAAGTTGTAGGTTTCATGGAAAACACAATCTTTTTGAGGAGGGGTAGTGTGATGGGACTGAAGCCATCCAGATTATGTGTACAGAGCTGCAGTCCAGCAGGTTGCAGGTGGGGGAGGGATGTTTTTCCTCATGTTCTCAACTTTATTGATGAAGAATTTTCAAAATTCTTCTCATTTAAAACTTCTTCACATAAATCAGAGAAGAGGAAGAGGCCACAATTCAGGGAGCACAGACATCCCAGAACGTGCATATTATTTCAGTTCATGAATGTTCAGATCTGATTTCATGCCATTATTGTGTTATTGTATGTAAATTTATTGAATGCTAGTGTCAAATACAGACAGTACTCCCAGATATGCATTAATGTCTTCATGGAAAAAATACATACCAGGTTGTGGGGGTGGGGAGGGGGAGTGTTGTGGAAAGGTTGTCCAAGGCCAACTTTACAAGACTGAAATATTTACATATTAGAGAAACAGCTGTTTATGCTGGAATTCTGAAATTTAAAAGAAAACATCCTGCATTCTGGTCATTAAAACGTCAAGAAAAAGAGGGAGATGTCATTATTGCCCACTACTAATTTCCATTGAGAAGGAGGTGAGACACCTTAAACCATTGTTGTTCTATTGGTGCCAACAATGCTTTTGGGAAGTGAGTTTCAAGGTTTAGACTCGGTGATGATAAAAGAATGCCCATATGAAGTCGATACCGCATGTGATTTTGAGGGAAGCATGCAGATATTAGTGAACTTATCCTTGGTGTTTGAAGTTCCAGATTGGGTCTATCAAAGAAGAGTAACTGGTGTATTTTTTCATGGGCAACGTTCATTCATTAGGATCCATTCCTCCAGGCACTGCAGGTGCTGAAAATTTCCAGCAGTGGAAACATTCTCAAAGATTGATGGAAACTCTGCATTCACCATGATAAAATTAATCTTGTGAATTACGACGAAGTTGAGAGAGTGGAAACCTTGTTCATTTTTTAAAAAAATCTGGACTATAAAAGGGAGCACTGGTAGGGCAATGGCGATATCTTCTTGTAGGAAGATAACAGCCCTTTTTCTTTGGCTTGGCTTCGCAGATGAAGATTTATGGAGGGGTATGTCCACATCTGCTGCAGGCTCGTTGGTGACTGACAAGTCCGATGCGGGATAGGCAGGGATGGTTGCAGTGGTTGCAAGGGAAAATTGGCGGGTTGGGGTTGGGTGTTGGGTTTTTCCTCTTTTGTCTTTTGTCAGTGAGGTGGGCTCTGCGGTCTTCTTCAAAGGAGGTTGCTGCCCGCCGAACTGTGAGGTGCCAAGATAAACGGTTGGAGGTGCTAACAGCCCACTGGCGGTGGTCAATGTGGCAGGCACCAAGAGATTTCTTTAAGCAGTCCTTGTACCTCTTTGGTGCGCCTCTGTCTCGGTGGCCAGTGGAGAGCTCGCCATATAACACGATCTTGGGAAGGCGATGGTCCTCCATTCTGGAGTCGTGACCTACCCAGTGCAGTTGGGTCTTCGGTAGCGTGGATTCGATGCTTGCGGACTCTACCAGCTCGAGTACTTCGATGTTGGTGATGAAGTCACTCCAATGAATGTTGAAGATAGAGCAGAGACAGCACTGATGGAAGCGTTCTAGGAGCTGTAGGTGATGCCGGTAGAGGACCCATGATTTGGAGCCAAACAGGAGCGTGGGTATGACAACGGCTCTGTACACACAGATCTTTGTGTGTTTCTTCAGGTGGTTGTTTTTCCAGACTCTGTGTAGTCTTCCAAAGGCGCTATTTGCCTTGGCGAGTCTGTTGTCTATCTCGTTGTCGATCCTTGCATCAGATGAAATGGTGCAGCCGAGGTAGGTAAACTGGTTGACCGTTTTGAGTTCAGTGTGCCCGATGGAGATGTGGGGGGGGGTGCTAATGGAGGACCTCAGTTTTCTTCAGGCTGACCTTTTGGCAGTTTCCTCAAAACAGGACGTCATGCGCTGGAGAGCTGGCTCTGAATGGGCAACTAAAGCAGCATCGTCTGCAAAGAGTAGTTCACGGACAAGTTGCTCTTGTGTCTTGGTGTGAGCTTTCAGGCTCCTCAGATTGAAAAGACTGCCATCCGTGCGGTACCAGATGTAAACAGCGTCTTCATTGTTGAGGTCTTTCGTGGCTTGTTTCAGCATCATGCTGAAGAAGATTGAAAAGAGGGTTGGTGCGAGGATGCAGCCTTGCTTCACACTATTGTCAATGGAGAAGGGTTCGGAGAGCTCATTGCTGTATCTGACCCGACCTTGTTTTGTTCTCTGCACTTGGAGCTGTCTGAGGGCAAAGACCATGTCAGTAGTTCCTCTGTTTGCGCAAAAGCCACACTGTGATTCTGGGAGGACATTTTCGGCGATACTAGGTATTAGTCTATTAAGGAGAATCCTAGGAAAGATTTTGCCTGCAATGGAGAGCAGCGTGATTCCCCTGTAGTTTGAGCAGTCTGATTTCTCGCCTTTGTTTTCGTACAGGGCGATGATGATGGCATCATGAAGGTCCTGAGGCAGCTTTCCTTGGTCCCAGAGGAGCATGAAAAACTCATGCAGTTTGGTATGCAGAGTTTTGCCACCAGCCTTCCAGACCTCTGGGGGGGATTCCATCCATACCTGCTGCTTTGCCACTTTTCAGTTGTTCAATTGCCTTGTATGTCTCTTCCCGGGTAAGGACCTCATCCAGCTCTAGACTCAAGGGCTGTTGAGGGAGCTGGAGCAGGGCGGATTCTTGGATGGATTCTTGGATAGCCCTAGTGCCTGAGATGCCACCTGGTTCTCATTCAATCAAAATAATTATAATTATATTGTTTGAGATAAGCACATTTTTTTTAAATTTGATCCTTCATTGTTCATTTGAGAAGTCCAGGTGGGGTAAGTTAGATTGGATGCATCTGAAGGCTCTCTGAGAATAGACAATTTAAAGATGTCGATCTCATAAAATCCCCAGCCTTCCTGAGTGTCCTGATGTTTCACAACAATTCTTTGAGTAATAGGGCTTTGGAAGTAGTGTTGCTACCAGAGGCATTCAGGGAAAGACAAAGTGAATACTGGTGAAAAGTGTTCATTGGAGCATTTTCTGGTAGTCAAAGTTTGCCGTGAAGATGCCAGCTAAGTATCTTAATGTCAGTTAATGGTGAGAAGTGGAGCAGTAGCAGGAATGTGATATTATCTGTGGAACTATGACCTCCAATTTATGTTTGAACAGGCAGAAATAAACACTGTACAATAGGATGCATGTTCGGCAGTGACAAAATGGGCCTTCTGCATTTAGATACGTACTTGATTGTGGGAAAAGATGAAGCATTCCAACAAGGAAATGAGCCCAGTGCAATCCACTCTGGGTAAAATTATAAAAGGATCTTTCTTTTCCTTGAAGACCAATATGCAATCCAATTTTTAGATTATTTATTGCAAACCCCATACCCAATCTACAGTGATATGGATGGAGAACATAGCCACATTTTAGATATTGTGTGCAGGTTGTCTTGGACATCAGGCCAAAAACATTATAAATAAATCAAATTCCAAAAGAAATTTGAAAACATGAGGGTTTCTTTTGGTAGGTGAATATTCATTTTGCTTTGTTGTTAAATTTACAAACTTGTTTTACATATTTCTTGTTTATTATACCACTAATATTTCTTCTCCTCATTCCTTATAGAAAATCCACGGACAAAAAAAGTGGTCTGCCGAACACCAATACTGATCTAAACTACTGAGTCAATGCTTTTATATAAAAACTCAAGCCCGGAAAGTCCACAGAGGATCTGTGTGTTCCTGCTATCTCTGGTGAGTCACCTTTGAGATCCCTAGGAAACAGCACACATCCAAGACAGCAGCAGGTACATTTCCTGAGTTATTTCAAGGCCTCTCATTTTTATTTGATATCTTAAAACTCTTCTCTCACCATATCCATATATTATGATATTTTAAAAGACTTTATTAATATTTAACAAAAGACTAAAGTACTTGTTCAAAGACTGCTTCTTTTTGCGTCAATCAGAAGTACGATCAATATTACTGAATTGATTCGTTCAGATATATTAGAGTTAAACAAATCAAGTGTAACAAAATAGAAAGCGATTCTTAGGAATGTTCTTCAAACATTTTACAGAGAAGACAACATAGAAAGTATCTTCTAATATAGGCCAAAAGTCAGTTCTTTAAGGATCATATGAAATTTTTAAAAAGTCAATGCTTTAATTTATTTCAGTAAATGTAGCTATTCATAAAAGCCCAGAATTTTCACATGAAGGAAGATTTTTCCAGATGTCCTAAGATTTTCCTGTAGTAAAATGTAAAAGTAACTCCATTCCTGGGTATTTTTCATTAGTCTCTGTAATGGTTTGCACATTTTATTCCAATAGCATTTGGCTGAAGAAGTGTGCTAGTAAAACATAGTTGGCCATTATTCACTCAATGTGAAATATCAGTTTACTGATACAATTTAGTTAATGTCAAGAATCCTGCGATCAGAGAAGAACTATATCTTTGATCAACTTGCATTATCTTCAGTATCATTATTGACTCTTAGCGTTAGAAAGGAATTAAATATAGACACAGAAGAATTTGTGTAAGGGTCAAGTTTGTAGTCAAACAAATAAATTGGATTTAAGTGTATTACAGTCATAATCTTTTCCCCTCTCTAGACAGCCTCAGTACATTCTGAAATGAGAATGTGTTCTCAGACAAAGCTTGACCTCAGGGAGTAGGCTGCAGAAATCTGGATTTTCAATAACAGAAGACAATAAAGCTTAGACTTTCAACCAGCTGCAATATGGAACAAATATAAGGAGCTTAGTAACTAATAAAAGAAAAGGGTCTTCCAACTCATATTTGAAGAGTAAGACCCCAATAGAACACTTCATAAAGATCATAATGGGCAGCATGTATCAAAAGATGCAATGTACTACTTTGGCCAATTCTCCGACAATTGTCTTCTGACGCTTTGGATATTGAGGTGTCTGATATTTATTTCCTTTGGGTGTTTTATCGTCATAATCGACAGCTACTTATTTTGATGTGTCATACACAAAATATTTATTTGATAGGATTCTCAAATATATGGGCTCAATACACATTTTGTTAACTGTATGAGAAAATTGTGTAGCCATGTTTTCTCTGTAAGTAGAACATGAAACTTGTTAATGACATTTAAGTGATGCGAAACAAATTTGGAAACCAAATTAAAGGCATCAAGCTTTTAAAAAGCACCTCCTTCTGGCCCAACCATGTACCTCAGTCCAAATTTATACAAGAATTTTATTCTGTACCATTGTGACATAGCAAATCAGAGTACATGATGTTAAGTTATAGCTAACATTTTATAATATCTGTACAGAGAGCAAAGGAAGATTTTAATCACATTATTCTAAACTAGATTGGAACTCGCGTCTCAAAGTTGTTAACCTCATCTTCTCTCTGATTATGCTGGATGGTGTATTGAAGCAAAAGTAATCCGTTTTCAGTATTTTGCCAATGCCACATAGATGATAGTATAATAACAATGAGGATTTCTCTTCAGAAGCTTTCTTGTCACTTGGCAGTGTACTTTGCCTCTTGTCAGCAGTTCTCTTGCAGCATATTGTCTCATGAGATCCAGAGATGGGCAAGGAAGGGTGGCACTTCATGAGACTCTGTGTTATCTTCTAACTTTCTGTGACATTTTGCTGCTTTGAAGGACTCTGAAAAATTTACTTCCTCCCCCCCTCCCCTTTTAGTTAATGAATGGTGATAATGTTTATATTTAAATTGGATATTCAGATTTCAAGCAAAGTATAATTTAACTTTCACATCATTTTTTTGCATGGTTTTCTCCATACCCTTGAGACCATGTGCTGCCTCCCACTGAAAAAGCACACATATGTTCCACTCATGAGCTCTTTCAAAAGCGATCTGGAAATTTAAGCCTCCCTCATGTTTCTTGCTTCAGCCCAGTTTCTCGTTTATAGTCAGGCAACGAAAATTGGATATTCAGAGGTTAGGAAGTTTGAAAGCCATTCCAGTTCAAAGTGATCCTCCAATATCCATACGCCAGAAATATTCCTTTTATGTGAGTTGTTTCTTAATGTTCTTCCCAAATATAGCTCATGGCAAAACGTTTGTTACATATTATAAAATTGACAATTTTAGCCGTTTTTTTTCATGTTTGATTGATTACACTGAACAATGAAGGTTTTGCTTCCTGAACACTTGTGTATATTTTATGGATTTTGGAATGCTGATCATAAAAATCACTTTAATATTTTCCTATCACATACTTTTTAGCTATAATCTATTTTTGTGATTTCTTATTTTAAGTCTACTAGTATATTGTCCACAATGCAAGCAGTTTTAGTCAGTCTAACCATCCTGGGCATGCCCTCAATGCAGGTGCCTTACAAATGTTGTCTTAGGCTGAAGTAACAGGGAAGGTATTTAAAGATGTTGGCAACTACAGAGCACCAAACTACATCCGACTGATAGACGACCTGCTTCAAGCATCCAAAACCACGAAGTGCAACGTCGTTGAAAATTCACTTTCTGCATTTGCACGTGGACGTCTTCCCTGCTGATCTGGGTGCAGTCAGTGAGGAAGATGGTGTAAGGTTTCACCAGGACATCGGGACCATGGAAAAGTGTTATTAGGGCAACTGGAAACCATCAATGCCGGCCAACTATTGTTGGACTCTGACACAAGAATTAAAAACAAAAATCAGCGAAAAGACATTTTTGGGTCAGTTGAACTTGGGCAATGTGTCAGTGTCGTTATGCAATTAAACATTCTAAATCCATTAAAAGATAATGTAATGTTTTTCCATCTTCCTACGTGATACAGCAAATCGGAAATTATCTTTGTGTTCAGCTTGAAGTTGGCTATCATCCCCAATATTTTTTCAGGAAACAATCCTTTTGAAAGAAATTGTTGTCCATTGTTATAATTAGAATTTTGAGAAAAGATATTGACTCCATTTAATTTTACTTTCATTGCACCTCCTGAAATGCACCTCAATAATTAACCAATAACACATTTGCCTTTTTTAATTGTGCCTGGGCAGTCAATATACAGAATCTTAAGTTTTGGTCCTTCTTTAATAATCATTCTGACTGACCCTTATGGGAATCAATGGAGCTGGAATCCCCCCCTCCCCGCTGCAAATTTTTTGAATTTAGTGCTTCTTTGCTCTTCACTTCCACCTTCAACTAAGTTAATAGGCAATTGAGAATTTGGGCACAGTTTAGAAAACATTTTGCATTTAATAATTTTCCTCTTTTGAGCCCTATCGTAAACCTTTACATGATGCATTTTTTCCAGAGTTGATGGTACAGAGAGGGTATTCAAAGTTTTAAGGATCTGTTCATTGATGGATATTTTGCATAATTTGATCAGGTTTCGGCTAAATTTAACCTGCCCAAATCTCAATTTTTAGATATTTGCAAGTCTGGCATTTTCTTGAATCACAATTATCTGATTTTTTTTTTCCAAGAGAGTCTGAATCGAATTTTGTAGATGAGTTTTTTTTACTTTAATACCTTCTCGTTAAGGTTTAATGTCTATTATTTAAAAGAAATTGTTACATTTAAATCAGGCTTCATTAGTTAAAAATCAAAAATACTTGGGAATCGGATTTAAATTTGACTATATTGGATGTGCATTGCGACACAAATCTTAAATTGGTTAATTACTCTTTATTAAGTGACTGTCATTGTTTTTATTACAATTTAAATTGGCACATAGAGCACATCTGTCTAAGGCTAAATTGTCTCACTTTTATTCCGATGTGAGCCCCTGATGTGACAGGTGTAAGAGCAGAGAAATGTCATTAATTTATATGTTATGGACTTGTTCTAGTCTAGAAATATACTGGAGAGAGGTTTTCCATACTTCGTCAAAAATTTTTAATATAGATTTAATACTGAATCCTTCGGTGGCCCTCTTCAGTACAATGGGAGGGAATGATTCATCTTTGTCTCTGGTTCAGAGTCGTTATCTCTTCTGCCCCTCTCTTGGTGAGGCGTGTGATTTTCCTTAAATGGAAAATCATGTTTACACATGATCGGTGGTTGCCTGACTCCATGTCCTGTTTGAATATAGAAAATATTCATTATTCAATTAATAATTCATTCTGACATTATGGGGGTCATTGTATTGTGGGGAAAGGGTTCATTTTTGGGTCCAGCAGGCAAGTGAGTCCGGACACAGTGTGGTGCAACAATACACGTGCTTTATTAAAACAGTGCACAGTAAAAAATGTTCTGCTGCACTTCCAGAGCAAACACAGTTAATCGGCTCCAACGCCTACACACAGGTTAAGTTAAACAACTTCAAATTCAAGCAGCTTTTCTCTCTCTCTCTCTCGCACACACACACACACACGCACATTACTGGCTCCTTCCCAACCGAGGGAAGGGTCTAAGCAACAAAGGAATATGCATGAAGCCTCACCCAGCTCGGGAGAAACAACCCGTGGACAGGGGGTTCTGAGTCCTGATGAGGTGGCTTAACTGGCTACCTATGGGGAAGAAACACAGCCTCTAACCCAAGTAAACGAAGGACTGCGGCTGCAATACCGATATCTACTGGGTAGCCAAGGATACCCTTGCTGGCCTAAGAGTTGCTCGCCCCTTTCTTGCTTTCCCGTCCGGATGACATCACCGTGGCAACAATGACCAGGAACGAGTGCTGGACTTGACCACGTGGCAAAGAGGAAGTCAAACTGAGGTGCTGCACTTTTATAACCTGTCCTGCTCAGCAGGGTCTGTGAGGTACGGGGCTGGCCAATGGAAGTATGTGCTCTGGCTGGTGGGCTCACGCCTGATTGGCAGGCTGGAGAGGCTGGGTGGAGCCTCAATGTTGATGGACAGCTGGATGTGGCTTCAGACATAACAGGAAATGGTTACTATCTATGTAACAGTAATTTATGACTCACTATTTATAATTTTACTTTGTTTTAATCAAATTGACCCACTTGTATCTTTTCCACGTTCTTTTTATATTTTTTTCTGTCTTCATTTTTCTTTTAATACTATTCATATATAGCATCTGGCAACACTTAGGTAAAGGTTCTGAGTTTTTTCTCCTTTATTTTCTTTCTTTTATTTATTATTAGTTTTTTTTAAATATAATTTGGAGTTTGAATTATGGATATGATTTACAATTTATGTATGTTGTGAAAATACTGAATGTTTTATTAAGTTTGTTTAACTACCCATATCATTTTATTGAATTGTATTTTTTGAATGTTCTTTATTAAAATCAATAAAAATGTTTTTTATATTGAGCCTTAGTGGAATATTGGCTTTGAATGAATTAAATGCCATCGATGAATTTGGATAAACTACACACGTGAACTGACGATAGGTATGTTTGCAATTAACAGCAATGAATAGCATCTGTGACAAGACAATTATTGGCTTGTTGAAGTTCACCTCAATATGAGCAGTTTAAAAGAACATGAATATTGAATAAGCTGTATTTACTCCTAACATATAGTTTTACATTTTTCACATTAACGCTATCTGTTATTTTCTAAACAACAATTATTTCTTTTAAAGTTACACCTTGCCCAATGAAAAGTGAAACTTCAATTGTTTGTGGTCGGAACTTTATACCCGTGGATATTTTCAGTAACCTTAAGATAGCTTTTTATGTATTGTGTACAAAGATATAAAACAAAACAAGCAGGCCACTGTCTCTCTCTTGGAGTACATGTGATTTATTTGTGCATTGAGTGTAAAATTGTGGTGTATTGGCTTACAATTAATCATTATTAAAATTGATCCAAATGTCTTCAACGATTCACAGTTCAACCAAATTCACCCTGTAAGCACTGAGAATATTTTACAGCACTTATTTTTATGATATTCCCCACCACAGTTAATATGATTTGACCTAAGGCATGTTCCAAAACACTTGTAAAATATTAAACAAAAACAAATAAAACTGCAATTAGAATGCTTTCTGTATCTCCGATGCACAAATATGACTTATTCTAAAATAAAAGCTTTCAAATGCAAGATATAAAGTTCATGAAAAATAAAACTTTGAACATATTGGGTAGAGGAAAGGATCAAAAAGAAATGTATAGGAAGAATTTCCATGTGCTTCTAAACATTAAAATTATTTCTGTTGGTATTAAATGTGCACAACACATTAGCAATTGATTTGAGCAAATATTATCTGTATCCAACATTTTTAGACTCAAAATTAGATAATCTATCAATTGAAACACCTGACACCAAGTCAAGTGCCTGCCATCAACAGTCGTACACTTTTAATATCAGCATATTTTTCAAAAGGGGTTTAAAAATAAATTACACAATAAGTGAGCAGGTATTTAGCCGTGTTGGGTAAATTAGGCCACTGAAAACCATTCAAATAAACCTTGAGAGCTATTTTTTAAGATAAACTTCAAAAAGGGAGAGTTCCAGATGGGTGCAATAATGATGGGGTGGATTAATGCACCCACAATCAGTCCAAGACCAATATTCAGAGGTATATTATAGGATTCAGAAAGTTCTCCAAATTAGGTAGAGAGAGTTTTGAGATGGAAATGAAGATTTGTAGGTGGATAGAGAGTCAGTGTTGGTCAATGACGAGGAGTAGTTTAAGTTTATTTGGAATCCGATTGCATTCTCTGGTCCACAGTGCAGAACATACATACAGTTGAATTATATATGTATGTTAAAATAACTATCATTCAGCTGTCTCACTGCCCATGGGACGAAGTCATTCCTCAGCCTGGAGGTTCTGGCTCTAATACTTCAGTATTATTTTTCTCTGCTAGAGTAGCTGGAAGATGCTGTGTGTGGGGTGGTAGGGTCCTCCCTGATTTTGTGAGCCCTCCTTAAATATCGATCCTGATAAATCACATCTTTGGGAAGGAGGGTGAACCCATGATCCTCTCTGCCTTTTTATGGTCCTGTTGATTAGCCTCTGATCTGATACTCTTACAGCAACCGTACCACTGTGATACAGCCAGCAGGACGGTCTCGATAGAGGTCCCGTGGAAAGTTGACAGAATGGTGGCTGCTAGCCTTGCTCGCCTCAGCCTTCTAAGGAAGTTCAGTCTCTGTTGCACCTTTGCACCTTTCACAGCCGTGATGGTGATCATTGTTCTGCTGCCAACCTGGACAGATGGTGTTTCTCATTTATCCAAAAGATTTTTGAGCCAAACTGACTGGAGATGTCAGGGACCTGGTGGCAGGCAGCAGCAGACCTCAAGTTTCTGGGGACCTTCAGGCTCCTAGCACGAGCAGGACCTTGGTGGTGACGTGTCGGTATTCTGCTGTTTTTTGGTGAGAATTAGACATTATTTTAATGCTTAAAAAGCCTTACCTTGTTGTTTGTTGTTGTTTAGACACTGTTACAAATGATTTACTGTTGCTATTGGGCTGGGTTTTTTTTTAAATGACCGGTTCTCGGAATAACCTGACCATTTTGGATAATCGGAGTTATACTGTATTTAACATTGTAGCATATATTTCAATAGCATAGTATATCACTTTAAAACCCCTTACATGCCCAATGACTGAGCAGCAGAAAGCCAAATAATTAATCTTTGCTAAGCTATTTACAAATTTGAAAATTGAAAGACACTACAGAGCATGTACACTATGTGGCGTAAAGAGAGAAATATGTGCATGGACCTATATATCTGAGTTAGAGCGCATGTTGCAACAAAGAAAATCTATATTGAAAGGAGATTGCTCTCTCAACATTATGTAGCATATGTCCCAAATTATATTTTACAAATCCATTCTTGTGATCTTTAGCCCCAGAGATGAACGAACATATTGAACCAAAAATACTTGCGATTTGCTTCCTGCATTACTTTCTTTATCTTTAACATGATTGAGAATTGTCTATATTTGCTTCACCCTATATTTTCAGACTGTGGCAATGTAATGGCATTCACCCAAGTTTTGAATAAAGGGTCTGATGAAATCCAGCAATGTCTGCAGTGACAATTGTGAGCAACAATTTTACTGTCATAAAGAAAGAACAAGACATTTTAACAAAATCCAAAAGATCACAAATCACTCAGTAAAATGCTCTAATTTTTAAAACACCTTACAGAAATTGTAATGAATTTTGGAAAACCAATGAGATATAGGGGGAAGATTAAATATTATAAAGAAATTTTAAAATATAATCTGTTATTTTTATCATAGAATTAATGGACAGTTTTTTTCTGTAGCAATTGAACATTCACATAAGATTAGTTTGTTCAGTATATTTATGGTTTAGAACTATAGAACATTTCAGTACAGAAACAGGCCCTTCAGCCCTTCTAGTATGTGCTAAACTATTATTTTACCTTGTCCCACTGACCTGCACCCAGTCCATAGACCTTGATACCTCTCCCATCCATATACCTGTCCAAATTCTTTTTAAATATTAAAATCGAGCCCACATTCACCACTTTAGCTGGCAGCTCATTCCACACCCTGCCACTCTCTGTGTGATATGTTGTGAAACTCGGTTAAAAAATCATTTAATGGTTTAATATTTCTGAAGGTTTTTGCAGGGAGAAAACAAGTACAAGTTGAATTTCTTGTTAAACACCTGATTTCAAAAATATTTCCCTCTGCATGACTTCATTTGTGTACCCAGTGGTACAATAATACCAATAGTCTGGATTTCTAATTTGAAATACATATGGGAAGATTCCAGAAGTTGGTACCTCACCGTGTAAAGGCAGTAACCACTGACAGTTTCATTGGCATTACAACTGGAAAGTTGGGACAGTGTTCTGCCATATGACCTTTACCCACCCCTTTACTCGTCTCTTACTCAATTCACCCTCTCCGTCTGTCTCTCCAACTCTCCTACCTTTTCTTTGTCCAGTATCCTCTTACTTGGACCTTGGCCAGCCTTTCCTTCAGCTTCCATTTATGTTTAATATCTTCCCTCCCCATCTTAGTCTTAACAAAGGATCCCAAACCAAAAATTTGACTGCCCATTTCTCTCCATGAACATTCTTTGACCTGCCAAGTCTCCCCAGATCTTTGCAATTGGCTCAGGATTCCAACACCTGGAGTTCTGGAATCTGGTGTTGTTTGCTATTTCAGAAAAGCTATTGGAACAAACTAACCTAAAGGAGGGAATTCTTACACGAGAGTCATGAGCATGGAAGCTTTCTAACGCTTGGCCAAACGCATCCATGTTGACCTACTTTGCCTGCATTTGGCCCACATCCCACTGAACCTTTCCTATCTATGTACCCATCTAAATGGCTCTAAATTTACCAGCCTCTACTACTTCTTCTGGCATATCCCTCCACCGTCTGGTGAAAAAGTTGGCCCTTTTAAATTTCTCTCCTTTAATCATAAAATCATGATTTCTAGTTTTGAAGTAATCTACTCTGGGGAAACAGAATGTGACCATTCTCCTCAGTAAAGCTTCTCATTAGGTTATATACCTCTATAAGATCAACTCTCAGTGTCCTCTGCTCAGGAAGAAGAATCTTATATTGTTCGTGGAAGTATTAGAACTAGAACTAGGGGACATAGCCACTCCCCTTGGATATAACTGTATATGCATCTATTGTCTTTCATTATTGTACCATGAGTTTCTACTAATAAAAGCCATGATTATT
This sequence comes from Narcine bancroftii, assembly GCF_036971445.1. Classification (NCBI taxonomy): domain Eukaryota; kingdom Metazoa; phylum Chordata; class Chondrichthyes; order Torpediniformes; family Narcinidae; genus Narcine; species Narcine bancroftii. The sequence goes on from NC_091478.1 coordinate 5,041,560, forward strand.
GTTTGACCACATCGTCTTTGTCTACTTCATCAACTGGCTACTTCACAGATGAAGGAACTCATCTAAAAAGGGCATTTCTCTGAAGCACTTCAACTATTATGTATAATCAACGTTCTGTCACCCCCGGTCTCTTTCATCCACTTCAGGAAATGCTAACTTCACCTTAAGGCCTGTGTGTCTCCATCATCCTAAAGCCTGCGGTCTTACCATTCATCTAAGGCCTGCGTGTCTCAACCATTTAAAGCCTGCATGTCACATCAATCTCAAGCCCACATATTATCACTGGATTTCTGAACTTGGAACTGCCTTCCCAAAATTAAGCCTTGAACTGTAGTGACTTGGGGTATTCCACATACACTGATATATTTGTGCATACTTAGAGTTTAAGTTAGATAATTGTACATAAATTTAGAGATGTTATATAATTGTTGATTAATAATTTAAAATATAATTTTAAACATAACACCACCTGGGCTAATCTTTATCACTGAGGCCATGAACATTACATGGGGAAAAGGCAGGGAGGTGGAGATGAGCCGATCATCAGATCAGCCATGATCTCATTGAATGGCGGAGCAGGCACGACGGGCTGGATGGCCGACTCCTGCTCCTATTTCTTATATTCTTATAATCATAAATTCTGGCCATCTTTTGCCTTATCTCATGTTCTGAATTTGGAGAATTAATTTTTCCTTCCTACTTTTTTCCGAGGGTAAGAAATATCAGAGTGGCTCATCGGTAGCACCCTCACTTCTTCTTCCAAAAACTGAAGGTTCAAGTCCCACTTTAGGACTTTAATGCACCATTTAGATGGACACTTCTGTGCAGTGCCGAGGGAGTGAGTTGTAAAAAAGAAACAATTTCCTACTCATGTGGATGCAAAAGATCTCAATCACTTAAAAAAAAAGCTGGAGAGTTGCCTTGGCAACTTGGTTGACATTCCTCCCTCAGTACAACATGAAGTAAATTTAGCTGCTGCATTTGTGGTCACTCCAACAAAGATTGTGAAAAGGCAAAGAGTGGTGGTCCAGCTGAGGCTGAAAAACCACAGCAAAACTAGTTTCAATGCTCTACCTTACATAGTAGGAATTGTAATTTGTTATTTCATTGTTTCTAACATGTTTTGAGTGTCCTGTGGGTATGAAATAGCAATATATAATTGCAATTTTTTTCCCTAATATTTATTCAGCTGCTAAAAAATTCACTTTCTGCACCCCATTAAATAAAGTGTTATTTTTGACAGCAGGGCTCCAGAACATGTAAACGACGACTTTCCTTTGCCAAACTCTACTGTTGTAGGACCTTCAAATTGCCAGAGAAGAGGTAAGTTTTCTCCACTTTTCTATTTCCCTATATTTGGAACTGCTTGAAACAGTCAGCATTATTGGAAAACTATCCTTTATTTCTGTTGATGTGCCCATGGAATGGGTCAGAACATCTCTGTTTTTGCTCACATCAGTTTTGGAAGTCTGGCTATTCCGAGATTTTTTTTCCCCTTTGAACGATTTTGCTAAATTGTGAGTTCACTTTAAATTGGTTTTATTGAACAATATTTCACCACTAAGATTTCCCAGCGGTGTGCTAGTTTTCATTTCTAACCTCCATTTTCAAGTTCATTATTAGTTCATTGCATCATTATTTTCTTTATTGATGTATATTAAAATGTATTAGAAGATAATTAACAGAGATTTTCTGTTCTGTGTTCAGCTGGTCAAAATTTTTATTGGCATGTCGTAAGAGTATATTAAGACATCAGTACAATAACAATATGATCAGTAAAGCAGATTTTAATCATTTTTATTATTGCCTCTCATTAATAATAATACTTCCCAAATGAAATTCAAACTAGTAAATATTCTCAATAATGAATTTAAAAAAAAGCAAGATCTAAAAATAATGCTCCTCAAAGGTAATCTGAATAGAAAGTTCATAGGCTCGTGATCTGTATTGGCAGATCTGTGTTTGAAATAATCAGCTTTATCTAATATGAAATTATGATTTTTCACTTTCTGGCAAAACTCGCATGAGAAAGTGGAATTTCATTAAAAGAGGGAGAGAAATTCAGAAAACTGATCAACTGTAACCGCTCCCTCATTTCCTCTGGAAGAGTTCTGGAAATAATTCACCTAAATATCAGAAATTGATATTCCTTGGAGATAACTGGATAAAGTTAGAAATTAGGAAAATGTGGAAAAATTATAATAAAAAAAAAGATCTATTCAGAACTTATTTTATCTGGATTAAGCACGTGCTTCAAGCAGTCTTCAACAGGTTTTACATAGTAAGTGGCCTGAATAATAATGATCACAAACCTTCGGCATTTTATTTAACTTTATAACTAATTAAATCCCAAGGTTCATGTCTAATCTCCTGCTACATCTTCATCTCTAGGTGCTCTGATACATGCACCCCCAGGACACTTAGTAACAAGAAACAGTGTTTGAACAGACATCTAATTCATTGGGAAAATTATTGGATTTATTATAGCTTTCTTCCCATCAATCCCTCTGATGCTCCGTTCTTTTTCTTGTTGATCTTCCCATTGACTTTCACTCCATGCTGTGGATGCTTTTTATTTTACGTCTTCGACATTTTTTTTTACCAGTTTTTTTCTCATGCCTTCGATGCTTGTGCCATTGATACTTTTCATATCTCAGCTACTTTGTAAATTTCTCCTTTTTTCCTTCTCGATTCAGCTCACAGGAGATTAAATCTACCTGGTGTACTATGCTCCTAAGACTGGGGATTTGATTCAGATGCGCCGATTGGAGAAATGGCATTTTTTTTCTATGCCACATCAGTTCACAGTGATAGGGATTCATTAGACATCTAATTAAACTGTTGCATAGTATTTAATTCATTGAATCCAGTTGGAGAGGGGGGAGGTGTATGTGAGGGAGGCTAACTGCCAACAGCTTACATCTATGAGGGCAATAGTTGTTTCATTAGCTCAAATGAAAATGTCAGGCATATCAAGGCTTTGGCTTATGGCAGGTTGCAGAATAGAGCAATTTTCAGAAATCTGGGCTGTTAGTGGAAGAATACATGCAAAAGGTTAATATTAATTTGTTTCACAGGTCTTTTTATCAGTAAAGTGAAATAAACCAGTTCACAATAATGGCATGTCATATTTTCTTAATTTTTATGTCCATGAAATTACAGATGAAACATAATATGGATACAAAGTTTAATTGCTGTTAAATAAACACAGTGTGATGTTAGAGTGTAATTGCTTTTGAAGATAGCTAATACTTCTTCACAGGCAAACATACTTGGCCCCTTAAACCTGCTCCATTATTTAATAAGATCTTAACTGATCTGATTACAACCTTGGTAAATTTTTTGATCCTTTGTTTATCAAATGTCTTCCTCTGTCTTAAAAATATTTACAAACTCTCATTCTACTGTCCATTGAGAGTTCCAAAGACTCATGACACTCAAGTTCTGCCTCATCTCTGTCTATTGAAAAAAATAATTGTTGAACCCAGAGATAGTGGACTTCAAGCTTCTGTACCTTCTAACCTGAAGGCAGCAGCGAGAAGAGACTGGGAATGAAATAATGGGATCTTTAATGACATTGTCTCTTTTCTTAATGTAGTGTCTCTTGCAGATGTCTTCGAGGACATGAGGCTAGGATACAATCTTAACTATGAAGGCAATCCCCTCCACACCCGGTATTAGTAAATCATTTCTGAATTCCTTTCAATGCAGTAGCATGCTTCCTTTAATAAGGAGACTGTACAGTACTTTAGAGAAGGTCTCACCAATGCCTTCTACAGCTGAAGCTGAAGGTCCCAACTCTTGTATTCTGTTTTGCAGCAATAAATAATGACATTCTTTCCTAATAACTTTCTGCATATAAATGCTACTCCTCTATCAATCATTATGTAAGGCACCCAGGTCCTTTTGCATCACACAGCTCTGCAATCTCTCATCATTTTGAGAATTTTTGTTTTTTGTTTTTCCACCAGAAATGGACATCCACATTTTCCCACGTTGCATGCCAGATTTTTGCCATTCAATTCATCCCTCTAATTGCCTTTGTAGTCCCTTTTATGTTCTTTTAATGGCTGATTTTCCTGCTTATCTTCATGTCAGCATATTAATTTTAACAGAGGTTTGAGTGAGTTTGTCCTTCTACTAACAAATTTCCTATGTCGTTGCTTTGTTAAGTGAGTGGGTGGTCTGATTTGTAGGCACGGGAGTGTTTTACAAGAGTAATATAATGTAACAGTTACTTTTTGTGTTGTAAGCTATTTATAGTGAATAATTCCCATTTTCTGATAGCTTTTTAAAAATTTTACTTAGCCAGAAAATAGCACTAAAACTAATTACAAAGGATATAAAAGTGAGAGCATTAGAACTGTCATATCTTTTATACTGATCATTTTTGCTTTACATCAGGGTTAATAGTGTTAACATGTTTCTGTTACACGTACAGAACATTATAAAGATGTGCATCAGGTTGGATTAAAAGTCAGCAATGAGATGAAAAATTTAAAAAATTTACCAATAAAATTGAACTTGTCTATGACTAGAATTTTCAAGTGGAGCTGTGGTATACTGTGCTCATGCTATTCCAACACCAGAAATTATTTCTTTCATTAAGTATAAACACAAAGTGCCGGAGAAGTTCCGCACGTTAATCAGTGTCCTCTGTGTAGCAAAGGTAAAAATGCATAACCAACGTTCAGGGCTTCAGGGCTCAAGCCCGAATGTTGGTTGTGTATGTTTTCCATTGCTACATAAAGGACACTGTTTAACCTGTGGAGCTTCTCCAGCACTTTGTGTTTTTACTTCATCCACAGTGCCTACAGATTTTTGTGATTTACCCCTTTTTCACAAGGTATAATTTTTTTGATCATACCGGTAGCCACAATTGGTATGAGCTTTGCTCAAATCCATAACCTAAGTCCTGCAGCTTAAGATACCTGTCCCTTTTAGCCATGAGTAATTACAATTCCATCTCTTCTGTAGTGTTCCTTGCTCTAGGGGAACCATCACCTTCTGTGCATTGACCTCATTATGTCCAACTCTTCCAAAGTCAAGAAAGCTGTTTAGAGGACTGAAGAAGAAGTCAAGAAAGCTGTTTAGAGAACTGAAGAAGTCAAGAAAGCTGTTTAGAGGACGGAAGAAGTCAAGAAAGCTGTTTAGAGGACGGAAGAAGTCAAGAAAGATGTTTAGAGGACGGAAGAAGTCAAGAAAGCTGTTTAGAGGATGGAAGAAGAAGTCAAGAAAGCTGTTTAGAGGACTGAAGAAGAAGTCAAGAAAGCTGTTTAGAGGACTGAAGCTGAAGTCAAGAAAGCTGCTTAGAGGACTGAAAAGTCAAGAAAGCTGCTTAGAGGACTGAAGAAGAAGTCAAGAAAGCTGTTTAGAGGACTGAAGAAGAAGTCAAGAAAGCTGTTTAGAGGACTGAAGAAGTCAAGAAAGCTGTTTAGAGGACGGAAGAAGAAGTCAAGAAAGCTGTTTAGAGGACGGAAGAAGAAGTCAAGAAAGCTGTTTAGAGGACGGAAGAAGAAGTCAAGAAAGCTGTTTAGAGGACGGAAGAAGAAGTCAAGAAAGCTGTTTAGAGGACGGAAGAAGAAGTCAAGAAAGCTGTTTAGAGTGTTGAAGAAGTGAGACTGGGTGAGAGGTGCCCATTTGAAGTGTGTGTGAGAGTCAACACGAGGGAATCCAAGTCAACCTTGTCTACCTTGCCAGATGTTAGAACGGTGTGAAGAGTATGTTTGTCTCTCAACCCTGCACTAAAACTGTTGGTATGGAAATTTCACTCTTCATACATTTGTGACACACATCTGTAAAGGGAAAGGAGCTGCTCAATCAATTAAAATTCAAGATTTCAGAGCAGCTACACTTCTCTTCTGGAACTTTTGGAAGTTGAAAGGCTTTAAGGAGAAAAGGACAATATGTTAAGGTCAATTTGATGCATTAAATTCTAGAAGATCTGTCTAAATGTTCAAGTTCTGGAACCGCCAAGAAGTATTTATTCACGTGGAACCTCAAGGTAATGCTGTTGCAAAATTATTCTGCATAATGAAGATGACTTCAAAATGTTTTCATTTTTTTTGCAATAATTGTATGGTTCTATCTACATGAGAGAATCAGTCTTTCTCATGGAGCATTTGAAAAGAACTATAAATGCATTACTCTTTCTCAATTGTATTTTGTACCTTAAATGTTGATAATAGATTAACTCAAAATTTCTACTTAAAAATTATTTTTTCAAATTAAAGAATTCCCTGTTTTAAAATTGGTGTGCTTTTAATTTATGTAATGTGATCAGATAAATGATTGATTTTGTATTGTCTTCAATGTTAGTTTCTTGAGGAAATGTTTGTACTGAACATGATAGTCTGCGAAACTGATATTCTAGCTTGCAGCATTGGCCTACTTTTAATGAAATTACCTATAAAGGTGAATAAAAGTAATTGTTTGAACCACACCCAATTGACACCCTTGCCCTGATTATGTGCATGTGAGAAAGAAAGAAATGTGTTGACTTTAAAATCAAGGTGGTGAAACCCAGCTGCTCAATGCTTGGTAGAATATATAAATATTATCTACCCATTGCAAAACTCATGCCGCGAAGGTGAACTTCCACCATTCTTTTATACAATCTTCATTTATCATTCATGTTCTAGGCTCCTCAACCAGTTGCAATGTTCTTCCTGCATCTAACCTATCAATCCCCCAATAAATGTTGTAAGTTTTAATGGCATCTCCTTTCATTCTCCAAAACTTTAGGGAATTTATATTTGACCTACCTATTTTCCCTTCATAAACAATTCACCATTCTTGGAGCCAGTCCATGGAATTTTCAATGCACTCTCTAAAGCAAATAGATCCTTTCTGGGAAAACTATACACAGGACTCCAGCTAGGTGTTGTCTTACCAAGGCCCTTTATAATTGTACTAAGACATCTTTACCCTTGTTCTCAAATCATCTCATAATAAAGGCCATCCTGCTACTTGCCTGCCTAATTGATAAGATTATACATCTGAATGACCTATTGCTCAAGCTTAGATCAGCTTGGAAAGTAGTCAATTAAGTCTTGGAAATCAAGACCATCATAGGCTTTTAGTTCTTACTTTTTAGTAACATCCAGTGCTATTTAAGACGCATTCTGCAATAATAAAGATGATTTCAAAATGTTAGATTTGATTTGGTGTGTGATTTCAAAAATATAAAATTGAGCTGAATTGTCATAGATGCATAAAATTCATTAGCTAATCCTTGGCCAGCTCAGACATTTGCAGGTCTTCAAAGGAGGTTTGAAAAGGTCCAATCTTGTCCATTGTAGTCTGTGGATGGGAAAACCACTGAGTTGATCTGGCAGTTGAATCCTGTTGAAGACCCAGCAACCTTGATCCCCACCAATTTGCTTCCCTACTCTTTTCTTCCCAGAAGACAGAATGAGATGAGGAAAGGTAGATTTTAGGCATAGAATCATCAGCTTTAAACAATTGTAATGTGGAACAAGCACATACTGAGTTTTGTGCTTCAACATTAACAGCTTGAATTAATCATCGAGTTGAATCATTAAATATGTTCTTGGCTTGGATACTGTTTGTTTTTATCTCTCAGGAGAAAACTGAATTTGTTTGAGTATTTGGATGTATTCATAGAGAGATATAGCATGGAAACAGGCCCTCTGCTTCATCAAGTTCATCACCATCCACTTACATGAATCCTACATTAATTACATCCATTATTCCCACATTATCATTGTCCCCCAGATTCTACCACATACCAGCGCACTAGAGGCACTAACCCGTCAGTCTGCACATATTTGGATGTTGCAGTAAGCTGGAGTTCCACGAAGAAATATCTGTTAACAGATACATGTCAGAATGATAGGACCATCTCTCCGTTTGCACGATCACCTCTCTTTTCCTTCACCTTTTTCATAGAAGCCTGTGGAACCTTAACTCTTTACGTCATCCTCCCCATCTATGCTCCTCATGCAAAGCAAATGCTTTGGGATGTACAGCAGACAATAGCAACCTTTGACAAGACCATAGAGAAGCACTATTGCATGTATTGTTGACAGAGTGAGATTTGTCCTGCTTTTTGTTGTGTTTCTATTTGGGAGGCTATGGAGTCTCAAGGGGAAGTCCTTGTTTAGCTCCTATTCAGTCTGCCTATCTATCCTTTCAACAAATGCACACAATGGTGACTGTCATAGAATTAATTCCTTGTCAGACAATGAATAACTAGCAAAGAAACAAGAAAGGCTGCAGATGCTGTGATTGTAGTCAATACACAAAAATGCTGGAGACGCTCGCCAGGTCCTGCAGCGTTCATAGGAAGCAAAGATATGTAACCAACGTTTTAGGCCTGTGCCCTTTGTCCAGGTAATAATGAAGGGCTCAGGCCTGAAACATTGGTTATGTATCTTTGCCCCCTATGGACATTGTGGTGTGTGCTGAGTTCCTCCAGCCTGATTGTGAATAACTAGTAGCACATTTTGATCTAGTGCCTTGAATGTAAATGGGTGTCCCAAAACACAAGCAAAGGAAGAAAATTGATGCGAGCCAAGGAGTGGAGAGGCTAGCAGAGGTAACCATAAGATTGGTTGCCTAGATATATTTGTATCAAGTGTTTACAAACGGAGAGTTGTGTGATGATAACAAATTTATTGTCATATACAAAATTCTTTCTTGCTGCAGCTGAATAGGTACTTAGTAAAATAAAACTACAATGATGTATTAACTGAATTGAAATGAGACAATAAATAAAGATAGAACATAAAACAATACAGCATAGTACAGGCCCTTTAGCCATCGATGTTGTGTGACCCATATATCCCTTTCTAAATAAAATGTACAGGTAACCCTCTATTTTTCTTTCATCCACGTGTCTGTCGAAGAGTCTCTTAAATGCCCCCAATGTTTCATCTTCCACCACCATCTCTGGCAAGGTTTTCCAGGCCCCCACAACTCTCTGTATTAAAAAAAACTCTTCTGCCTCCCTAAGCTTCCCTCCCTTCACTTTGTACACACATCCTCTGGTGTTTGCTGATCCTTCCCTGGGAAACAGGTGCTGGCTGTCCACCCTATCTGTGCCTCTCATAATCTTGTAAACCTCTATCAAGTCTCCTCTCATCCTTCTACACTCCCAAGAGAAAAGTCCCAGCTCTTCCAATCTTGCCTCATAAGACTTGTTTCCCAAATCCAGGCAACATCCTGGTAAATCTACTTTGCACCCTCTCCATAGCTTCCACCTCCTTCCTATAAAGAGGTGGCCAGAACTGGGATTGAATTTAGGAGTAGAGAGGTCATGTTACAACTCTACAAATCTTTTGTAAGTGTGGTAGAGTTGTAAACATGACCTCTCTACTCCTGAACTCACTCCCCCTATTAATGAGGCCCAGCATCACATAGGCCTTCTTAACAATCCTATCAACCTGTGTGGCGACTTTGAGGGATGTATGGATTTGCACCCCCAAGTTCCCTCTGTTCATCCACACTCTTAAGTAACCAACCATTAACCCTGTACTTTGCCTTCTGTTTGGTCCTTCCAAAATGCTTCACCTCACACTTATCCGGATTGAAGTCCATCTGCCACTTTTCTTCCCAACTCTGCATCCTGTCTTTATCCTTTTGTAACCTTCGACAACCTTCAGCTCCAACCTTCGTATCATTTGCCTCTTCATCCAGATATATAATAAATATTCACAGTTATTCTTGTTCATAAAAGGTGACTGCAGTAGTCCAGACAGTCCTTTTGTGGAGCAGAGTACTCCGTGATTAGTGTAAAAGGGGGAAGTTCAAGAGTCTGATACCTGTTGGAAATAACCTGTTCTTTTTAGAGGTGCTGATCTTCAAGCTTCAGTACTTTAACCATAAAGGTAGCAGCAAGAGGAGGTTGTAATCAAGGTGATGGAGGTCCTTTATGATTTTAGCTCCTTTCCTGAGGTAGCATTTCACTTAGATGTATCCAATATATGAGAGGTGGGAGTCTCTGATGGATGTGGCTACGTTTGCTACCTTCTGCGTTCCTGACTACTTGAATTCCCAAGCAGGGCCAAACAACTGAACAGTTTTTAGTACTGGCAATCGTGGCTGAGAACAGGCAATAATGCACATCAGCATGGGGCATTGAGGGAATAAATAATTTATGAGGGCTTCTGGTAGTGGAGAAAGTTGCACATGGAGGTTTGGCCATAATGGATTTGCAGACAAGAATTTTGATTTTCCTGTGTTGAAGGTTGAATGGGCACTGTAGGAGAGCAAGGTTTTTCCTGTGTTGTGGGTTGAATGGGGCACTGTAGGAGGGCAAGGTTTTTCCTGTGTTGTGGGTTGAATGGGGCACTGTAGGAGGGCAAGGTTTTTCCTGTTTTGTGGGTTGAATGGGGCACTGTAGGAGGGCAAGGTTTTTCCTGTGTTGTGGGTTGAATGGGGCACTGTAGGAGGGCAAGGTTTTTCCTGTGTTGTGGGTTGAATGGGGCACTGTAGGAGGGCAAGGTTTTTCCTGTGTTGTGGGTTGAATGGGGCACTGTAGGAGGGCAAGGTTTTTCCTGTGTTGTGGGTTGAATGGGGCACTGTAGGAGGGCAAGGTTTTTCCTGTGTTGTGGGTTGAATGGGGCACTGTAGGAGGGCAAGGTTTTTCCTGTGTTGTGGGTTGAATGGGGCACTGTAGGAGGGCAAGGTTTTTCCTGTGTTGTGGGTTGAATGGGGCACTGTAGGAGGGCAAGGTTTTTCCTGTGTTGTGGGTTGAATGGGGCACTGTAGGAGGGCAAGGTTTTTCCTGTGTTGTGGGTTGAATGGGGCACTGTAGGAGGGCAAGGTTTTTCCTGTGTTGTGGGTTGAATGGGGCACTGTAGGAGGGCAAGGTTTTTCCTGTGTTGTGGGTTGAATGGGGCACTGTAGGAGGGCAAGGTTTTTCCTGTGTTGTGGGTTGAATGGGGCACTGTAGGAGGGCAAGGTTTTTCCTGTGTTGTGGGTTGAATGGGGCACTGTAGGAGGGCAAGGTTTTTTCTGTGTTGTGGGTTGAATGGGGCACTGTAGGAGGGCAAGGTTTTTCCTGTGTTGTGGGTTGAATGGGGCACTGTAGGAGGGCAAGGTTTTTCCTGTGTTGTGGGTTGAATGGGGCACTGTAGGAGGGCAAGGTTTTTCCTGTGTTGTGGGTTGAATGGGGCACTGTAGGAGGGCAAGGTTTTTCCTGTGTTGTGGGTTGAATGGGGCACTGTAGGAGGGCAAGGTTTTTCCTGTGTTGTGGGTTGAATGGGGCACTGTAGGAGGGCAAGGTTTTTCCTGTGTTGTGGGTTGAATGGGGCACTGTAGGAGGGCAAGGTTTTTCCTGTTTTGTGGGTTGAATGGGGCACTGTAGGAGGGCAAGGTTTTTCCTGTGTTGTGGGTTGAATGGGGCACTGTAGGAGGGCAAGGTTTTTCCTGTGTTGTGGGTTGAATGGGGCACTGTAGGAGGGCAAGGTTTTTCCTGTGTTGTGGGTTGAATGGGGCACTGTAGGAGAGCAAGGTTTTTCCTGTGTTGTGGGTTGAATGGGGCACTGTAGGAGGGCAAGGTTTTTCCTGTGTTGTGGGTTGAATGGGGCACTGTAGGAGGGCAAGGTTTTTCCTGTGTTGTGGGTTGAATGGGGCACTGTAGGAGGGCAAGGTTTTTATAATGAAGTGGGACACATCTCTGCTGATGAACATTTTCACATTATGGTTCTGAAATTATTTCTCTTCTCCCCAACCATGGTTTCCCTTCAACTGCATCTGTTCTATATCCCACAGTTTTATCTTCAACCCCCTCTCCTCTTGCCCAAAATAAGTGTTCCACTGCTTTTTGGCTTCCACCCCCACCAGACTTGACATTCAGAGGACTGTCCATTGTAATTTTCACCACCAGGCATAACATTTTCTCTCCTCGTCGTTGGTAATTCTGAAGGAACAATTATCTCCACAATTTCCCCTCTCCTCCAACTCGCCTCTCAGTGTGGTCTCTTCCCATGCAACTGCAGAGGATGCATTGCAGCACGTAAGTGCAACACTATTATAATGCCAGCAAATCCGGTTTGAATTCGGCGCTGTCTGTCAGGACTCTGTGCATTCTTCCCACGACTCTATTGGTTTCGTCCACAGCTGCTCCCGATTCCTCCCACCGTTTGGGGGAAAAAAAACATACAGGGGTCAAGGTTAATTGGGTTATTAGGGTGGCATGGAAGGGCCCGTTACTGTGCTATATGTCGATGTCTAAATTGAAAATAAAAATTACATTTTGCCCCTTTTCACCATTCAGGAAGCAAAACAATCTTGCAGGTGAAATTTGTGTTCTTTACAGTGGAGACATCAAGTGCAGATCCGGTGATGTCTTTGGTGAAATTCCATTTAATCCACAACACTGACCCTGAGACTCCAGTTGCCTGATCCATTCATTCTCCACCCAACTTCTAACTTCTCTTTCTTTGGCCTCATAAAGAATTCCAATAGATCCAATCAGTGCTCTTCTGGTTAGTCAGAGATCAAAATAAAATTCAATAATTTGAAATAACCAGTCATTTCAATTTGTGGTCCAAGGAAAGACAACCTCTTGTTATATTCACTCAGTATTTCTCTCTCCACAAATCATGCCAGATGTGTCAGCTGATATGATAGAGGAATTAGGGGATATGGGGAGAAGGCAGGTAGGTGGAGTTAGGTCATAAATTAGATCAGCCGTGATCGTATTGAATGGCGGAGCAGGCTCGATGGGCCATTTTTGGCCTACTCCGTTCCTATGTTCCTAGCTATTTCCAGAACTCTTTTATTTCAGATTTCCAGAGCTGCAGGATTTTAGAACCTAGAACAGTGCAACACACTATTGCCACTTGTGCCAATCTATGTATATCTACCCGCCCCCAAAAAAACTAAACCCTCCCTACCTCATAACCCTCCATTTTTCTTTCATCCATATACTTGTCTAAGACTCTCTTAAATGCCCCTATGATTCCAGCCTCCACCACCACCCCTGGCAATGCATTTCAGGCCCCCACAACTCTCTGTGGGAAAAAAAACTTACCCCTGATGTCTCTTCTAAACTTTCCTCCCTTCACTTTCTACAGATTCCTCTGGTGTTTGCTACTTCTGCCCTGGGAGAAAGGTTCAGCCTATCTACCTTTGTATTTCATAATTCCAGTATTTTTTCTCTTTCCCCTGTCCTATCAGTGGACAGATCACCTGTGACTAACAAACCTTCATCACTCTTGCTTAGCCAGTCCCAACAGCTTTTGGGTCATTCAGTTTCAGTTAGACTCCATTTGAACCCTCCACCTGAACACACCACTCTACTCCTTCTCTCTAACTTAAAGCACGTTCCATTTTGAACATCTATTTCTGATGAAAGGCCATCAACCTGAAATGCTAACTCTGTTCCTTTCTTCACAGATGCTGTCTAACCTGAGTTCAACTAATACTTTCTCTTTTTATAAAGAAAGATTATTATACGGTTGACTCTCGAAGTATCTGTTAAGTTTTCAATGGTGTTGGAGGTAGAGCTATGAAACATAATGGAGTAATTCATCAGCCTTGATGATGGATGGGATGTGAGGTTTCAAGCACAGCTCAGGGTTGAATAAGATGTCAAGATTATAAATTGTATGCAGTTTGAAATAGAGAAGAGCATGGAAACAATTGGAAAGCAATGGAGTTTGTGCACAGACCAGCGATGATGCTTTTGCCTTTTCCCGTGTTGACCTGTAGGAAATTATGGCCTATTCAGGGCTTGCTGTCAAACAAGAATTGTGTCGGGTTCCCTGGGAAAGTGATAAAGATGTATTTTCCTGGCGAACATGGCACCAGTGATTTGTTTTATGCAGATATGACTACAGACTATATTATGCTGCTGTCTCCTGTGGTGACCTGGATGATTCCTTTTCATTGATGTTTAATATAGATGTGACCTTGACATTTGTTGATATTGTCACCATGTCAGAGTACACCAGATGGCATAGTTCAGTCTTTGCCATTATGCGAATCAGACACAGCAAAGAAAAGTTCCCTGAACAAATGCAGGTAAAAATTATTGTGAAATGTAGGTCTTTGGGTATTGTTGGGAGCAAACGCACTGCCTGGGTGCTTTCAAAATTCAAGAACCTCTTCCATGACTTGGCAATCTTTGTCCAATTTATATTGTGCTAAGTGACAAATCAAAATGAGTCATATCCTGGTTGGCATTGGTAACTGCCTTTTTTTTGGAAGCCATAACTAAGCAAAATTCAAACATTCAACAGGAGTACACCTAATTCTTTTAATTTTTTTTAAAATTTAGAAATTTTGGCCCACGAGTCCTTGCTGCCCAATTTACACCTAATTAATGTACACTTCCCGGTGAACAGTGGGAGGAAACCGGAGCCCCCGGGGAAAACCCACACAGACATGGGGAGAATGTACAAACTCCTTACAGGCCACACAGGATTCAAAGCCCCGTCCCGATCGCTAGCGCTGTAAAGGCGTTACAATGACCCCTACGTCAACCGTGCTGCCCTAAAGTCAGGGACAATATTGAAATTGTTATGGAAATTATCCAACATAGCCAGGTACTGCTACTTCTCTCCTGCATTTGTTTCTGGTAAATAAATCAGCTGTTTTATAGGAATTGGAATATTTATGTATTGTTCTGTTTTACCTTCAATGTTCTTCTTTAAATCCCTCAATGATACTTGGTGATGGAGAATTTCTCTATCTTCTGCAAAATGAAGTTCCTATTCACCTCACTTTTAAATTACAACCCTGATCTGGTGACAATATCCTTTGTGGAAACTTCTCATCATCTACTTTGTTTCAATAAGACAACCTTCATTCTTCTAATTTGTAAAGAATTTTTTGGCACTCTATATTATATTTATCTACAACTTAATTTTTAATCAGTTGATTTACAAAAAAAATGAGCATCTAACTTGCTTCAAGCAGTTTCATAATCTGATGCCACCCTATCCCCGAAACCAGCTGATCCAAGACCACAATGTTGGTCATTGCTTTTATCAATTTCCCACCCACAGAATACTGTCTCATTATTCCTCTTAGTAAATGCCCATAAGCAGGGCCTCGAGTGACATAAATCTCCAGAAATAAAAATGAAGCAGTGTCACCAACAATGGCCTCAAATAAAATTGCACATCTCTTTACTCCAAACAGTCCCTATTCCAGCTTTGGTTACCATCAGATACCAGTTCAAAAGGATTCCTGGCACTCAGGAATGTAGACATCATCCTCACACAAATCAGTGGTTCTCAACCTTTTTCTTTCCACTCACAAATCACTTGAAGTAATCCCTATGCCACAGGTGCTCTGTGATTAGTAAGGGATTGCTTAAGGTGGGATGTGAGTGGAAAGAAAAAGTTTGAAAACTACTGTTTTAATTGTACCTCATTGACTCGTTCTATGCACGGTTTCAGAACTCCAAAGGAAATGGGCCAATGACCATTTTTCTCAAGCAAAATATTTCACTAATAATTGGGTTTAGAGCAGTGATTCTCAACCTTCCCAATCACGTACCATCTTAAGCAATCCCTTACTAATTACAGAGTACTTCTGGTATAGGGAATACTTAAAGTGGAATGTGAGTGGAAAAATAAAAGTCGAGAAACACTGGGTTAAATGATTTTCACAGTAGCCAAATGAGGAAGGAGAAGGCACTTTACTTAACGAAAAGTGTACAGTGTACGAAATAAAAATTATAACAAACATATAACATAGCAAAAATTTAAATTTCATAAAGAGGTTCTCGTTAACATTTTGAAATATTAAATTCCAGTAACTAAACGCCACATAGATTGCCATTTTGTTGCTAATCAGTAATGATGCCATAATATACTGTTTAAAAACACACTTAAGACCTCATGTGAAAGACAGTAACAATCTCAGAGTACATTTACAAAGAGCCTGGCTCACATGTAGTTTACATTCATGTCAATTCATGTGATATTCATTGAATTCATTGAAAAAGGCTGGAAATATCGTGGCCCACAGAGGAGTGTTAAATCACTGATGGCAATTTCAGGGCTTTTGTACTTAACTCCACATGTGCAGAAAACCTGAATGTGCTGTCGTTTTCATGGTGTAATGACAGCAAACTGCAAGAGTTTCATTGTCTTTACTTTTGCAAAGCCCAGCACAATATTTGCTTCTGTGATGACGGTGTCTCACAGTGAAGGCTCATTTTTCAAATATATTGACCCAATAATCAGTTTCATATAATAGTGTGAACCATACTTTAACACCACATGTTACAATAAAATTCTACAAATCTAGAACTATGTAAAAATTAACCACAGCTGCATGTATATTTTGTTTCTTTTATTTGCCATCACTTTTCACTCACAATATATTGTTTTCTTTGCTTATCATTTACCATTGATGTTAATGCCGCTCTAAACAGGTTTTACTACCACTGAGACTACATCTGACATGCCTGACTTATATTACATGACACACAGTAATAACCTAAGGATTACTGATCTGGGGGCTAAGAATTATTATTATAATTAAGAATTAAGTAGTTAAAATTAATTTTCATAAGTAATATAAGATGAAATACCAGAAAATGCGTCTTAAAGGACCATGTTCATGGCAGTAAATTTAAAACTCATTCATCTATTGGTGAGCACACAATATAAATTCAAATCTTAAGGATATATTATAGAAACCAAGTATTTATTACATTAACCCTTTAATTCACAAAAGCCTATATACCAGGGACAGAATGACAATCAATTGAGAAGAACCTACTGCAAAAAAAACCCTGTTAATTTAGACATTGCAAATAATCATCTTGGAATTTGATAGATACAGTTAATATAGCTTTCTAATGGGAATGATTTGTTTGTGCAGAGAAAAAAAAATCACTCCTATTTCCTCCTCTAGAACAGTACAACGAGAAATCCTATAATAAAAATTCAGCATGCATCAAGCGTTTTATGTATGGTATTTATGTCGTACTTTGCACAATAGATACAATTATATCAAAAGGTATCCCACATTAATATTAATAACTTAAATTTACAACAGATAAACTATAGAGGCCAAAATGTTTTGTTACATTCTAATCAAAAGCAAAAGGGAAATAATAAACCTCATGAGAAACATTGATTGATTTGTATGGTGTATGGGCTTGGACAAAAAACAATATCCATCAAATATCTGATTAACAAGTAAACTGGTAGATAATAGAAGGACAACCATGTTGCACACAACATTAGGCAAAGTATATTAATCTATATTAATTTGATAGTCTGTGTGTGGCTTGACACATGATACATTGTGGGAAGGAACAGAATACTCCATCATGGTCAGTTGTCATGAAATAGTACATGAAAATGACTGCACTGTCAATAGACTAGTTCACATAGTCAGGTTAACATGATAGAAAGGAAATAATGTGCCTTTTCCATTTATTGGTCCAACATTAATGAGCCTTCAGAATATTTTGATGTTTAATGACTGAGCTTCCACAAGATCAAAATAATTCTAAATAATGTGGTAAGAAGTGGTTTCACTTGTTGAACTGGGAATTTTAACCATATTGTTATGTGATATTGTCTCATGTTATTATCTATCAACGAGATACATGTCTAATTTTTTAAAATTATTTCTCTTTATCAGCATGGACAAAAATAACTAAATTCAAAAAGATGCCTTCACAAGTAAAAATACAAATTTATCATTCAATATTCCTGAAGTGAGACAATCAGCTCCATGTTCTAAAAAAAAATTAAATCAACTCAATTGTAGTGCATATTGATCGAATGAAAGTGTGACAGAGGTAAATTACATTTACTCCAGTTGAGGCAAAGTTATTTCATTTGAAGCATTGTCTTTTCCTATGGACTATTCCAAAAACAGACATCTTGTGTGCATCATAGTTCAGGTTTTAGAAATGTCATCTGTCAAACCTAAGCATATCGATGTAAAATCAATGGGGAAAATGTTTTCGCTTTATTATCTCGTAAACCTGGAAAATAAATCTTGGCCTGGAAATTCATTAACTCCACTTATATGATTATTATATTCAGTATATTGGGGTAGCAAGCTTCTGACAATGAGATGACTGCTGGGACTGATTTAGTGCACAAAATGGGCCTACAAATGTGACAATCCTCACGCAAGGAAGGTGATTTCAGCAGACCTGCTTCTTTAGTATTAAAGTGACTGTACCTATCTGGATGCGCCAAGGAGCTAACTATATCCAGACAAGTGACCATCATCACCCCAACTAGCCATACCCTGATCACCTCCCAAACTGACCACACCCTCACATATTTACCTCCCAGCCTGTCCTGTCTATTATCTCCCTATTTTTTCATCTACCTGACCAATCTATTCCTTCACCCTGTCTTTATCCTGCAATATGGTTCCCATAATATTCTAATTACCCCACTCCCAATCAAGATATTTCTCTCCATGATCATTTTCATTTTGATTTCTCCCCTCCCATTCTGATGATAAGATGAGTAATTTCTGTCGCGTACCCAATCAAAAGTCTGCATCTACATTTCTTCTATGCCTCTTTATTCCCCTCATAATCATCTCTTATCCCTGCAGACCCTAACCATCTCCTTCTCCCTCATCCTATCCACGACACAACCCATTGCATTAGTTGCTGCAGTTTCTGAACTTACTTCCTACACATAGTCTTCATTATCTGCAAGGCAGGAAGGGCCTTTGAATGTGTTTCTTCACTTAAGCCTTTGCACCTGCTAAAAACAGATGCAGCCCATCCCTCCACTTTAACACGCAGTTTAATTTCATTCCTATGTCCAGATCCTCGTGTTTTCCCTGGGAATGTTTATCGTAAAACGCATGTCTCTTTACGTTCCATACCTTGTTACACTATTGTACTGTATTGTGTGAAATCTTCCCGCTGAGCTGGTTTTTACATTTCAAGATGGCGCCATAAAGGCAAAGTTAAACTGTTATGAATAACATTTACAATATTACAAACTGCATCAATTTAAAAACAAATTGGAGCAGTTTCTAAGGTTACAAATGTCATTTTTAAAAGTGAATTTATATCTAAACTTTATCATTCTTCCATTTTATTCCAATAATGCTTTAGTAGTGAAACCGAATACCTATAAGGAGGATTGTTCGGATATCACCAATATCCTGTTGTGCCAAGGACAATAAATTAATTGTGACCTTGTTATTGGAACAGTTAACTCATATTATTATCCCTCCATTCTACATCATCCTTCATCTGCATCTGAGTATTTGAATTGAACTCTCCGTCCACAGTATTAAACTACATGCAAATTGAAGTAAGGAATATAAATACTTCAAAATGTGCATTTTCCTGCAATTAGACCACAGCCATATGTTCTTCCTAGCACTCTCTAAACTCCAGGTAGGTTTTAACATGTCTGTTGAACCTAAAGCACTTTTAAATCTTTGAACTAGAATTTCATTCCAAAAGGTGTCAGACTCGAAAAGAGTCGTTCCCCTCCACGGATGCTGCAAAGCCAGGTAAATCCCTCCAGCCACTCTGTATTTGTTCAAGATTCCAGCATCTGCAGTTCCTGTCTTTCTCAAGTGTAAGTTGTCTTTCGGTAATTAGTCCCATGACTAAATTTTTTAAAAATCTAACCATTTAATTTTAATTTGAGTCCAGTTGACCTGCGCCTGTATCTATTGATACAACATCTAGGATGCCAAATAGAAAGGATATCCATTTCAAATGCACGTTGAATGTTGGATTTTGGAACATGAGCATAAGCTTATGAGGTCACTGAAAGGATATAACATGTAAATATGTTCTCACTCATTAATAAACAGAAATGACACACTACGCTGATGATTAATACAGATGCAAACTTATGTGACAATGGATATCTAATATGTGGTATTAATACAATTTGTTCATACAACTCCAACCAGTACATGATTCCTTCTTCGGAAATACACTTAAGTATCACAGTTAAAATTTTAGTATTACTACACAGAACTTGACATTAATCAAGTCCGTATTTCCTGATTGGCTACACCCAACAAGATGCCATCTATCCAGTAATTACCATAAGGAACTGTTTTCTCTGTACAAATCAATAAGCACAAAGCACCAGTGCTTTGCCATCTGTTGTAGTGACAGCTTTAATGTGACATTGAAGTGACACATGCACAGACAGTAATGGGTGGTTATACTCTGAGACCTGACCTACAGTAGCTTTACTGTGAAGTAACACAGAGGTGAGCACTAATTGCAATCATCCAATTCAGGTTATTATTTATAGATAATGGGGATTTATCTTCAAAGTTACCATATTAGCATGTTACCTACCAATGGTGTCAGCCATTGGTCTGTGATTGCAACATCGTCTCTACATTAGAAGATTGTTGCTTCTTGTCTATTCTGGGGCATGAATATTAGAAAAAGGTTGGAGCCTCTGCCAAAGGGACTGGTAGAAGTCCTGTCTTTTAGCTGAGATACTCAGTGTGAACTTTCAATGCCCTCTAAGCAAACCATTAAGTATTCCATGGGACATTTTGAGAAATAGAAGGGGCTTAATTCTCATTGTCCTGTACAATATCTTGTCATTTGTCTCAATCCTGATCAGTGGAACAACTGGCCGATGCAATTTGGTTCATTTATAGCAACTTGGATTGATCTTTAGCATTGTAAATTGTTCCTTTGTACTGCACTGGTACATTGAACAATACTATTTGACAGAGTCCTATCAAGAGATTTTGGGACACTTAAACCTTGATCAGAATAGAAGATATTCAAGAAGTGTTTTAAAGGGGTAGAGAGGTAGCTAGGCATAGTAGGGAATTTCAGAGATTGACACAGCAGAGTGGCAGGGCTACCCGTCATGGAGCTAAAAGATTATGCTTATGAGGTCAAAACAGGTGATCTTGAAAGCTTGAAGGAATGGAAGAGATTGACAGAGGTAGGAAACTGCATTATAACACGAGATGCAATTTCTCTTTGTTTTTGTATATTATTGGGTTCATAATTGTTTTTAAAATATTAATATTTATGAGTAACGTCCTACAGAAAAAAAGTCAAGCCTTGAACATTCTTATGCTAACCATTCCACCTAGACTATGCAGTTAATGTATCTCGTGTCTGATTGGGCTTCACGTGTTTCAATAGGTCATATATTCAACGACAATTTAGACATATTATTTGCATTCTTGTTTTCCCTGAAACATATTCTCTAAGAATGTGGCAATTTTTATATGTTTTGTAAGTTGAATCGTTTCGACGTGTCTCATCCACTTTAGGAATACGTTTGAAAAATGGATCAATGTGTTTTGTTCCCAATTTGCAGTAATTAAAAATCCTCATTTAGGTAATTGTTACAAACCATTCAAACACATTTCTTTTGCATGAGATGATTACTAAAATAATTCCTTCTTTAACTGCTGTTAACAACCATTTAGTTACCACCACTGATTACCCTCTTATCAAAGTAATTATTTACAAGTTCAAATAAAGGTCATCAGTGATGTCATGTCACAATTAAAGTGATCTGTGATTGCCTAATGAGAAGTTAAGTAGAGAGCCGATCGATTAGATGAACCAGGAATGATAAAAACTGCAAATAGTGCATTTGTAACTTATATTAATGGATCCCAATCATTTTAAAGTCCACGTGTCCGCAGTACATATTTTTACCCATACCCCAACATTAATAAAGAATTACTGACCCCTTGTGATCATTGATAGCCCCAAGAGGGGAGCTTGTATACCCAAGATTGGCTGCCACTCACGTAGGTGAAAGGCTTACACTTAGATTTCTAGTTGTCAGAGCCTTGAGTGTAACTCGTTACAGCAGCGAAAAAAAATTACTGTTGCCTATTGGTCCTATAAAGTTAATGATTGTGTAACAATGTTATGAACTGAATGCGATACCAATGTAATATTCTTGTACACAAATACTTAATTAAAGCACAAAGCTCCATCATCTATTGTTTGCACTGACTCTATTTTTCTTTCTCCACTTGGAACAGAGGTTGCTTAGCTCTAAG
Organism: Narcine bancroftii; assembly: GCF_036971445.1. NCBI lineage: Eukaryota > Metazoa > Chordata > Chondrichthyes > Torpediniformes > Narcinidae > Narcine > Narcine bancroftii. The sequence goes on from NC_091478.1 coordinate 5,063,508, forward strand.
AATTCTTCAAGTGGGAAGAATTTTGCACTGATTTCATAATGTGTTATTACAGTATTGCTCTGTAGAGGATTTTGTTTATTTCAGAAACTTTGGGGAATCTTTGATCCCAAATGTAAATTTATTTTAATCTGAAACAAAGTAAATGATGCACAGATGTCAGAGGTCAGACCATATATTCCGTTCTTAATACCCTTGTCAAAGTCTGAAACCAAATGGCTATAGTTGCATTGAATCAGCAGGTTAACAGCTGTAGAGGTTTATCAACCACAGCAAGGACACCTGCAGACAAACCACAATTGCAGATACTTTCCTCTGATCCTGTGCCCATGGAGTAATTCTGGGTAACAATGCAATATTCCTAAACTCCTGCTTGCAGATCACAAGTCTGCACTTGCACCTCCTTCACCATTGAGTAGTGTCCTATTGGTCAAATCGACTGTGTCATTACCACCAATGCTGATGCTGGGTTTAATTTAATATAAATATTTGGCAAACCTAATCAAATCCAGAACAGGCACCAGATCTCCTGCTCATAGAAGAAGACAGCCGTTATCATACAAGATACCTATCACCCTTGGCACATTCTCTTCTCGCAGCTACTTTCGGGTAGAAGGGTCAGAAGCCTGAACACCAGCATTGCCAGGTAGAAGGATATGAGATTCTTGAACCGCCATGTACTAGCTTAACCTAAACACTACACCAAGACCACCAAAGATCTGTCAACATGATTGGAACATCCAATTTCTTTGTACAGAGAGCAACTGTGAGTATTGATCTGTCCTTTTAATATTGTTTTCTTCTCTGTGTAATGTTTATTTATTCTTATTGTTTGTTAGTGTATTGTGATAGTACAGACTTATTACCAATGTATATAGTTACAGTATCTAGAGTGTAATGACTGTGCTTACAGCGATTGGCTGAGCTTAGCCACGCCTACTGTCTGGGCCTTAAAGGGTTGCGTCCCTAGCCAGGGTCGGCCACCTGTGAAGACCTCCTGTCTTTTGCTAATAAAAGCCTTGTTTTGGATCAACAAGTCTTTGGTTCTTTGGTATTTTATGAACAAGATGCAATAATTTGAGTGAATCTGTGAACTGCGCTTGTGTCCACAACAGTAGGACCTTCATTTATTCTTTAACTTATCAGGTAATGAAGAAGAAATGCCCCAAACCTATTCAAAGGTTTGTTTTTTTGTCACAGTAAATATCCACCTTTGTGTTATATAATCAAATGTGTGAACCTCTTGAATTTTGAATTATTGCAAGACTCTAGTGCAGTGGCTCTCAATCTTTTTCTTCCCACTCACATCCCACTTTAAGTGATCCCTGTGCCATCGGTGCTCTGTGATTAGTAAGGGATTGTTTAAGGCGGGATGTGAGTGGGAAGGGAAAGTTGAGAATCACTGCTCTAGACCCAATTGTGACTGAAATATTTTCCTTGAGAAAAATTGTCATGGGCTCATTTCCTTTCAAGTTATGAAACTGTGCACATAATGAGCCAATTAGGGACGATTAAAACAGTGGTTTTCAACCTTTTTCTTTCCACCTACATCCCACCTTAAACAATCCCTTACTAATCACAGAATACCTATGGCATAGGGAATACTTAGTAGTATGTGAGTGGAAATAAAAAGGTTGAGAATCACTGGCCTAGAGTGTAAATCTGTGTTTAACTCTCTCTGTTAGGTTTTCACCCACACAACAGCACTAACATTCTGCTTTTAAAAAAATAACAAATCAAATGCGATGTGATGTGTTCATATTGATAAATCCTTCCTTAATTTCTGTAGACTCTGACATTATTCCTCACATTGTCCTCCCACGATAGCTCTCCTCCATTGCTTACCTTTAGTTGATTCTGTTCTACATGTCCAATTGTAGGCAGAGCAACTCCAGAAGTGGAATTCCTTTCCTCTTCCCCTTCTGTGCACAGCCGTGTCTTCCTCACGAATGTATTCTAGTCCTAATGCAGGGTCTCGACATGAAATATGGACTATTCCTTCTCCCATCCTCACGTGCTGCTTGGCATTCTAAGTTCCTCCAACAAATTGTTTGTTCTTCTAGATTCCAGCATCTGCAGGCTATTGTATTTGCTGAGGACAGATTGGCATGTTCCAGTCAACCGCAGAACTGAGATTCTTTTGAACTTTTCCATCGCCTCTCCAGTTTTGAGCAACTTTTGGTTATCTCTTTCTTCTCAACCCTCCAATGTGTAATTTTGCCTGACATTGCATTTGAACTTCCAGTAACACTTTTCTTAGTTATACATCGCCAATAATTGTGATGCTTTTGTAATAAATCAAAGTCCCAGTCATTTGATTTTCATTAGATGTAATGAAATGGTGAGAAAATTGCATGAGACCTAGGCAGAAGAAAGTATATAAAATAGAAAGGTTACATTTTTGTGGCCATAATTTTGTCCTCTCGTTTTGTAATTCTCTGCCATCTACCACAGATACCACGGCCACTATTCAGCTTGCTTCCCACCTTGTGCAGTTCTTGCTCCTTTACTTTCTACAGCTGCATGCATGTTAGAGTTAACTTAAAGTGATGCTCATGAAAGAACCCTTCCCACTGGACCAGGTCAAGCATGACATTAAATTCGAACTTAGTCTCTTGAGCAAACAAGTGTGTCACGAAGAATCAATGGGCAGAAATGGTCAGTCAATGTTTTGTGTTGGGGTCCGTTATTGAGTCGAAAGTAAGAAGGGCTGATGTTAAGTACATGAAGTGGTAGTGAAGCTGAAGAGGGGTTAAGAAATTCTAGAACATTGGATAGAAGGTGGGAGAAGTGGAAAGACAGATAGAGGGAGATGGGGGGAATGAGAGGGAAAAGTTTAAAAAAAAACAGTAGGTGAAGAAGATCTGGAAACAGTGGGATCAGATAGAGTTGGGGGTTAATTAAAATTAGAAAAATTATGTTTATTTCATTCGTTTTACAGGACTAAATGTAAACCTGAGGAGCAACACATCATATTCCTCTTGAACAGCCTTAAACCTAAAGGTATGATCATTGAACTATATTCATCACTCATTAGGAATGATTTTTAATTTCAATTATTGAATTTAATTCAACATGTTCAGATTTTGCAAACTCCTGAATATTGCTAGTAAAATTTGAATGGGATCTGAGCATCATTGGGAAATGAGGAGCTGACATCAATAGGGGAGCACAAAGGTGTGGCAAGTACCACAGCTGCCTCACCAATCCAGTGACCTGGATTCGGTATTAATCTGGTGCTGTCTGTGAGGGATTTGTATGTTCTTCCTCTGACTGCATGGATTTCACATGATGCTCTAGTTGTTTTCTTCATGCCAAAAACATGCAGATTGGTAGATGAAATGGCCAGGGTAAACTGCACCTGCAGTTCAGACCGGTGGTCAAATCTGGAGAAATTGGTGGGATTATGCAGAGAATGAAATGGGATTAGTATAGATGTATTTCTGATTAATTGAATGCCGTCCATAATATTTGGGACAAATGTACTCTTTTCCTTTATTTGCCCCTCTGCTTCACAGTTTTAAATTTATAATCAAATAATCCACATGTTATTAATGTGCACATTTAAGGTTATTTGCACACATTTTGGTTTGACCATGTAGAAATTGCAGCATTTTTTATACACACTCCCCTCATTTCAGGGCACCATAATGTTTGGGACACTTCACTTCGCAGGTGTTTGTGAGGACTCAGGTATGTTTAGTTGCTTCATTGGTGCAGGTATAAGAGAGCTAGGCTTGCTTCTAGGCTTTTGATCACTTTTGGAGTCTGGAGTTGCCAGAGTTGTGCCAATGAACGCCAAAGAAGCCATTATGAGGCTGAAAAGTAAGAATAAAACAGTAAGAGAGATCGCGCAAACCTGAGGATGGCCCAAATCAACTGTTTGGAACATCATGAAGAAGAAAGAGCGTACTGGTGAGCTCAGTCATCGTGAAGGGACTGGTATTCCAAGGAAAACCTCCTCTGATGATGACAGAAGAATTCCCATCATAATGAAGAAAAATCCCCAAACATCTGCCCGACAGATCAGAAATACTCAGCAGGAGGCAGGAGTCGATGTGTCGATGACTACTGTCTTCAGAGACTTCATGAACAGACATACAGAGGCTACACTGTAAGGTGGCAGTTCATTTACGCTTTATATGAGCCAGTGATTGACAGCCACCAGGCGGGGCCAGCCTCCCAGGTTGCCTACCTGCAGGTACAATGGTTGCCCCTGCAGTAGGCCGGTAGGAGTGCAGCTATAGTAGTGGTTGTATCACTACAAAAATGAAAAATAAATGAATAAAAAGTCTGTAATTGATTCATACAACTTAAATGATGATATTTTATTATGCCTGTGATACTAGTTGTGTAGTCGCTCAATCAGGGCTCAAGGAAATACTACGTTCACCCAATCAGTAGCGGGCTCTTGGTCCCACCTATCAATTCAGGATCCACCGGTCCCAATGCTGTGTATCAATCAATGCTCATGTTTGTAAGCGTGCGCGAGTCTGAGGTCTGCCTCCTGCAGTATCACTCAGAAATGTTGGGGACAACTGCTTCAATTAACCCTGGACTCTGCCATGGGAGCAGAGTAAGAGATCACTTTAATTATTCATGCTGTTTAAATTATGAACGGCACAACAGTCTCTGAAAATTGTACCCAGAGTTTACAATGGTCTCTGTAAGCAAGGTGGGGTTGGGGGGGGGGGGGGGGTGGGTAGGGGTGTTGCGCAGCAGAGAGCTGAACAGGAACAAACTGTCTCAATGTAGCCCTGCATCAGAGCCCGGAGATGAAGTCCCTGCCAGTGGCCAGCCACGAGACCCAGCTCCTCTCCACCAGGCTATTGCCACCCAGCCCATCAATTCTATCCTGCTGTCACTGAGCACAGCATACACACGCACACCCTGAGTACATACCCGGTGGATAACTTTAGAATATGTGAGGGGAGGGCATCACCCCACGGCCCAAAGGCTAATCAAATGAACAATTTCACTTTATTCTATTCAACGAAGGGCGGGGACCGGTAAAGGGGATCAAGGTCAGGGCAGGGGGGCCTTACTAAAGCTCAGCCTTGGGCCCTGATGGTAGTTAATCCACCACTGAATACCAGTCCCTTTGCAATTCCTGAGCTCACTAGTGCACTCTTACTTCTTAATGATGTTCCAAACTGTTGATTATGGTGATCATAATATTTGGGTGATATCTCTTTTGGTTTTATTATTTTCCAGTCTCGTAATGGATTATTTGACTTCCATTGGCACAACTCTGGTCCTCATGTTGAAAAATTGAAAACTACAGATTCCAAAAGTGATCAAAAGCTTAGAAGCAAGTCTAGCTCTCTTACTCCTGCCCCAATGAAGCAATTAAACATACCTGAGTCCTCAAACACCTGTGAAGCCAAATTTCCTGTACATTATGGTGCCTTGAAATGAGGAGACTATGTTTAAAATTTCTACATGGTGAAACCAAAATATATACAACTAACCTTAATAAAATCTGGAATGTGTACTTTAACTGCATGTGAATTGTTTGATTACAAATTCAAAACTCTGAAGCACAGGGGCAAATAAAGGGAAAAAGGGTCTTTGTCCCAAACATTATGGAGGGCCCTGTATGCCACAAGTTTGCGGCTGTACCCGTAAGTTACTTGAGAGAAGACCTTCTGCATAGGCATGTTTCTCAGAGTCTACTGTCAACAAATATATGACAGATTGAAGGTGCTTTGTTCACATGAGGTGTATCAAGATCAAATTCCTTATGGTTCACTCCATCCAGAATAAGAGAGTGCTCGGATTTCCTCTTCTGGTTGAACAGGAAAAATAGGCTATATTCAAGTCGCTCCCCCAGGCCAACCTGGAGTATTCATTGAGAGGAGAGGATTATAGTCTATTCATGTGAGGCTGGTTGACAAACACAGAAATCTGTTTCTTCAGGTGGCGTCAAGACACCATGTTTTGGTGCATTCATCTGCCAATACCTGTACTTCGCATCATCAATTTATTTAACAGGTGAGCAGTCCTGTGCACAAACTGCTGGGGAATAAAGTTTTCTATTGTCAAGGTGATTGGAGGTCATTGGCCAATGAAGAACATCAATGATCTGCCACGATAATTATTTGATTACCCATATTCATCAAAGGGCAGACTGAAGGGATATGGAGCCTGAGTTTAGTCACTCTGGTTGAGCATTTCAGTATGAACTTGCCAGGATCCACTATGCACTTCCTAATATAGCTGAGCAGTGAGAGTTGGGTGGATGCAGGTGCAAAGATTAAAGTGAGCAGAAGGAGAACGTTGAAGAATTACCATACAGCGTTGAAGAATCACCATACTGTTGTTATGGGATGCCCAGGATGCTCCAAAAGCTGCAAAGAACAGTTGGCCTTCAGGTGTCTTTGGATGGAAACCCCCTCTCTGCCCTCAATCCTGCAAAGACCCATGCACACCTTGTTGAAACCGCTTTGCTCAGAGTCCATTCGTATCCTCCCATCCCACAAGCACCGTTGCAAATGCTTCAGGTAAGAAGTGGTTTATAGACAATGGAAAGTTTACACTCAGCCACTGAGTCCATAAATTCATTAAAGTACCCGCAGGCCACTACAATATTCTTTCTCATCGGAATGGTCCTAGGTGGGATAGGCAGACTATTCAAGCTCTTTCTTTGATGGTTGGGATGCTCCTGCCATTATCCTCTGTGTTTTTGAGACCATAATAGTCTCTCCATTCTCTGGTGCACGGGAATCTGTTAAAGAATCAGGGTAATGGTCATCATGTGGCAATTGACGGATCATGTGAAACTATGCATGTGATTATCACTCCCATGGATCTCACTGTCAGACCTTTTCTGGTCCTCCTCACTTCCACACCAGCAATCCCAATGAATAAGCTCCTTGCGAAAATGAGAACTTTCTACACAACCAACCCCTGCATCACTGCCTCCACTCGCGGCAGACATCAAACAGAAGGTTGGGTTGTTCTTTCCGTTGACTTCAGACTTGTTCAAGCACATTGCAATCCTTTTCCACACCTGGCTTTCAACCATGGTGCAGTCACTCAGTGGATGCAGATGCATCAAGAGATTTTGAGGACAAGAAGAGTTGTTGTTGTCTGATTTGATTATTCTATTGGCCTCTTCAGTTCACATGTAATTTTCTGCTCCTTGCATACTTCCCCATTTATGTTGAAGCTTCTCATTATTTTGCGAATAGAATGAAGCATGATATTCAAGTACCATTACCACTCTGGCAAGATTTATCCTAACCATTTAAGCTCAATTGACCACAGCACAATTAATTTTCTCTTGTTTTGGTCATTTACATTTCATGACATGAAAATAACATTGTCAAAATACTGTTTTCCCAAATTTTAAATTTAGAAATACAGCACAGTAACAGTCCCTTTCAGCCCACAAACCCTAGTCACCTAATTACACCCAATTGGCCTACAACCCCAGGTATATTTTGAATGGTGGGAGAAACCCACGGGGAAAATCCACGCAGACTCAGAGAAACTGTACAAACACCTTACAGACAGTGCGGGATTCGAATCCTGGTCACTGGAGCTATAACAGCATTGCACTAACTGCTATGCTCACCATCGCACGCAGTTTCTTGTTCAAAACTAATACTGCACAAATTAATTCCTGCTTTGTTTTATATATATATATATATATATATATATGTATATATATATATTCTTTCCTCCACATGAATAGTTGAAAAGCTAAACAATTCTCATTGCATAAATCTTACATTCAATGTTGAAAAGTGAGCTAGAACAGGACCATGTTTACAAATAACCAGTGTGTGACAATGTATCCTTTATCAGCAAAGAATTACAGGATGCAAAGTACGAGTTAATACATCCAGTGATATAATTGAAGTATCACACAACAGGAGCAAAGTGAAGCATGGGTCAAAATCACTTCCACAAATCTTTTTCCCGGCAAGATATTGTGGGACATATGGGGGTACTTACATTATGTTGTCAATTCACATTTAATGGCATATGAAGGTGATCATGGTTTGATACTGCACTTACCACATGGTGATGTCCATCACTTACAAATTGTGATTGTTGAAGTTTATCAAGCAATAATCCACATCTGGGATACAAATATGATTCAAGAATATCCAAGGATTAAATTTAGTGTATTAAAGAGCTGTAAGGACTTCCATCTCCAAGCAAAATAACATGAGCCAAAGAAATTAGTCAGATGAATATTGAAACGGAAGATGGCTTCATTCTAATTACTTAAATTATTCAGTTAAATTAAATTTTTTTATTAAATTTAGACATACAGCACAGTAACGGGCCCTGTTGGCCTATGAGTCTGTACCGCCCAAATACCCCAATTAGCATACAATCCCCAAATGTCTTGAAGGGTGGGAGGAAACCGGAGCACCCAGAGGAAACTCACGTTGACATGGGAGAATGTACAAACTCCTTACATACAGTGCGGGATTCAAACCCTGATCGCTGGGTGCTGAAACAGCGTTGTGTTAACCATGCTGCCCAAATTCTGCAAAACAATTGTTAGGAAACTGGTGGATAAATATTACAAGTTATTAAAATTGAAAATAAAATGATCCTTAATGACCGTTAACTTCATGTTAATTATGGAAAAGGACAAGTCTGGTCCTCATGTTGGGATTCTAAATTGGAGGAGGGTTAATTTTGTGGAAATGGGAAAGGATCTAGGAAGAGTGGATTGGGATGTGTTTTTGAGCAAGGGTGTGTTAAGTAAGTGGATGGACTTCAAAGACAAAATCTTGAGAGTACAGAGTTTGCATGTTCCTGTAAGGATTAAAGGCAAAGTTACCTGGCAGAGGGAACCCTGGTTTTCAAGGGATATTCGTGATCACGTTAGGAAGAAGAGGGAGGTGTATAGCAGGTATAGGCAACAAGGAGCTAATGAGGTACTTGAAAAGTAGAGAAAAAGCAAGAAAATACTTAAGAAAGAAATCAGGAAGGTAAAAAGAAGACAAAAGGTTGCTCAGGAAGATAATGTGATGGTAAACCTGAAGGGTGTTGACAAGTATATTAAGAGTAAAAGGATAGTGAGGGAAAAAATTGGTCCCCTGGAGGATCAGAATGGTCAACTATGTGTGGAGCCTCATGTAATGGGGGAAATCTTAAAGTTTTTTTTGCATCAGTATTTATTCAGGAAACTGGCAAAGTGCATAAGGAAGGAAGGGAAACAAACAGAAGGGTACAGAAGGCGGTTAAAAGGGCAAATGGTATGTTGGCCTTCATATCAAGAAGGTTTGAGTATAGGAACAAGAATACCTTACTGCAGCTGTACAGGGCCTTGGTGAAACCCCACTTGGAGTATTGTGTGCAGTTTTGGTCACCTTATCTAAGGAAGGATGTTCTTGCAATGGAGGGAGTGCAGAGGCGATTCACCAGGCTGATACCTGGAATGGCAGGAATGACTTATGAGGAAAGATTGCGCAAATTGGGATTGCACTCGCTGGAGTTTAGAAGATTGAGAGGGGATCTCAGAGACATATAAAATTCTGGCAGGACTGGACAGAATGGATGCAGATGGGATGTTTCCAAGGATGGGAAAATCCAGAACCCGGGGCCATGGTTTGAGGATAATAGGCAAACCATTTAGGACCGAGATGAGGAGGAATTTCTTGACCCAGAGGGTGGTAAATCTGTGGAATTCATTGCCACAGAGGGCAGTAGAGGCAGGTTCATTAAATATATTTAAGAGGGAATTAGATCTATTTCTTCAGTATAAGGGTATTAAAGGTTACGGAGAGAAGGCGGGGACGGGGTACTGAACTTTAAGATCAGCCATGATCTCGTTGAATGGCGGAGCAGGCTTGAAGGGTCGAATGACCTACTCCTGCTCCTATCTTCTATGTTTCTAAGGGTCATGGAACACAGAGATTAAGGAGGAGGAGGTGCTTAATGCCTTACAGTGGGCCAGATGTGAGATTCCCTCAGACCTTGAGGGAGATGAGTGTAGAAATTTCAGGGGCCCTGGCTGATATATTCAAAATGTCCTTGGCCATGGGTGAAAGGTCAGAGGATTGAAGGGTAGCTCATGTTTCCTGTTGTTTTAAAAAAATAAAGCTCCAAAAATAAACCAAGTAATTATTGGCTGGTGAGCCTGACATCAGTAATAGGTAAATTAATAAAATGAGTTTTGAGAGACAGGATATATAGGTATTTGGACAGTCATGGGCTCATTTAGGACAGTCAGCAAGGCTTTGTGTGTGGTGGGTCATATTTAACAGAACTTGTAGAGTTTTTTGAGGAGGTCACCAAGAAGGTGGATGCTGTCTATATGGACTTTAGTAAAGCCTTTGACAAGGTCCCACATGGGAGATTAGTTCAGAAGGTTATGACACCAGGTATCCATGGAGAGGTTGTAAACTGGATTTGTAATTGGCTGGGTGGGAAGAAACAGACAGTGATGGTGGATGGTTCTTCTCAGACTGGAGGCCTGTGATGAGTGGTGTGCTTCAAGGATCTGTGTTGGGGCCATTGTTATTTATTGTATATTATCAATGATCTGGATGATAATGTGGTAAATTGGATCAGCAAGTTTGCTGATGACACAGAGATAGGAGACGTTGTGGACAGCGAGGAAGATTCTCAAAGCTTGCAGAGAGATCTGGGCCAAAAAAACAGCAGATGGAGTTTAATCCAGACAAGTGTGAGTTGATGCATTTTGGAAGGGCAAACCAAGGTAGGACATACACAGTAAATGACAGGGAACTGAGGTGGGGAGGAGAAAAGAGATCTGGGAATACAGATACACTGTTCCCTGCAGGTGGCAATGCAGGTGAACAGGGTTGTAAAGAAAGCTTTTGACATATTAGCCTTAGGATGTTGCCAGGTCTTCAGGAACTGAGTTACAGGAAAAGTCCAAACATGCTAGGACTTTATTCCTTGGAGCGAAGAAGAATGAAGGGAGGTTTACAAGATTATGAGAGATGTAGACAGAATGGATGCAAGTAGACTTTTTCCACTTAGATTGGGGGAGATAAATATGAGAGGCCATAGTTGTAAGCTGAAAAGGGAAAGGTTTAGGGGGAACATTAGGGGGAAGTTCTTTACTCAGAGTGGTGAGAGTGTGGAATGAGCTGCCCTCCGATGTGATCTTGTTTTTTAAGAATAAATTGGTTAGATACGTGGAAGGGAGAGGTCTGGAGGGTTAGAGAATGGGAGCAGGTCAGTGGAACTAGTGAGACGATGGTCGGCACAGACTAGAGGGGTCAAATGGCCTGTTTTCTGTGCTGCAGCATTCTATGGTTCTCCAACAGGACCTGATCATTCAGATGCCTTAACTAACAATGGAGAGACATAAGTGTGAACCCCACTATGGCAGCAGATTTAAGTTCAGTTAATTAAATAAAACCTGAAATGAAAAGCTAGTCAGCAATGGTGATCGTCGAACTAACTACCAGATTGTTGTAAAAACCCACCTGATTCACTGATGTCTTTTGGCAAAAGAAATCAGCCATCTTCTCCAGGCCTCGCATAAATGTGAGCACAGAGCATTAACAACATGGAGGATTCTTTGCTTCTAAAATGACCCAACAAATCACTCAGTTCAAGCTCAATTAGCGATGAACAATACAAAAAACAACTTCGTGTCAATGTGTGGAAAAGTAAATTTAAGATGAATTAATACTACAAGCAGGATACTATAGAGATGGTTAAATGTGCATTAACAAATTTTAATAAGTTTCTGGCATGTTCACTCAGATGCTCTGCAAATGGTTTCTGGAAAGATCAGACAGAGGACTGACTTTCACATCCATATTCTTGTGGAATTCTAAAACATTTGTCATACAATTAAGTACTTTAAAATGAACTCTTCTTAAACTTGCACTTATATGGTGCCAGTTCGCACCTAAAAAGCTTCCCAAATGCAGCAATGCTTCATTTATTTATTCATTTTTGTGTTAGGTGAATCATTGGTAAGGCTTGCATTTATTACTGTGGTGGTGAGCTGCCTTCTTTTACAACTGTAATCCTTGCAGTGAAGCAATTACACAATAGAATTAGATAGGGAATCCCACGATTCTGACAATATTGAAGGATTGAGAGATGTGTAGTGGAAGGTGTGCTGACCGGCTGCATCACAATATGGTATGGGAGTACCAACACTTCTAAGCAGATAGCCTTGAAAAAGGCAGTGGACACAGCCCAGAACATCACAAGCAATACTCTCCCACCATTGAGAAAATCAACGGAACACGGGCATCCGAGAGCAGCAGCAGTCATCAAGGATCCACGCCACCCAGGACATGCTCTGTTCTCACTGCTGTCATCAGAAAAGAGGTCTAGTTACCACTAGGTTCAGGAACAGTTGCTACCTCTCCACCATCAGATAGACTCCTAACAACAAACTCAATCAGAGACTCATTTAAGGACTATTACTTTGAACATTATTTATTGAGAGATATTTATTTTCTGTACTGCACAGTCAGTTTGTTTGCATTTCTTTCTCGGGTTATATTTCTCTCTTTTGTATGGGTGTCTTTTCTTGAATACGCTTATTTTGCACCACTGACAAGTGGAAACTCTGCCTGGTCCACAGGAAAAAAGAATCTCAGGGTTGTATGTGATGTCATGTCTGTACTCTGACAATAAATCTGAACTTTGATGATATACTTTCAAATTAGCCTTCCAAGATTATATGCAACTTGGAGAGAATGTGCAGGCCACGCTGTTCATATGCACATCTGTCTTGTCCATCTTAATGAGGGAGTTTGAGAGATACTATTTGAGTAGCCAGGTCAGTAAATCCAGTGCAGATTATGCACAATCCAAAAATATGTGCTTGTGGTGTCAAGGATTAATGTTTTGGGTGGTTGGTAAGGTATTAATAAAATTGACTGTTTTGTCTGTGATGATATCAAGATCTTCTAGTCATTTTGTTTTAAAGATAATTATTGGCCAGGACATTAGTGAGCACTCCTCCTCTCTTCCTTGAAATAATGCTTTGGGATTTTTTTTAACATCTATCTACGAGTACAGAGGTGACCATGGTTTCAGACCTCATGGGGAAAAAAAAATGCCGGACCTAAAAGCCGAGCCCTTGCCTAATAATGCCCAGAAATGTTGTCCTAGGATTTATGATTATATCCACAGAATTGGATTCTAACCCACAACTTATCTCAAAGGCTAGTGTAAATTCATCATGTATTATTTCCTCTTCTCTATCTTTATGGTAAGGATGTCCAGGTGGTAATCTGTGGCCTATAGCCAGCTGTTGAGCTCCGGGATTCTAACTCTTGATTCTTTTAGATTCCACATTTTAGTACATTCACTCACAATAATGAATCCATGGGAAAATAAAATCCTTGGTATCGCTTGGAAAAGTTGTAAGGACTATTCTCTGAGGAAATGAAAACACATTAAATTCCTCTGGTATAAATGTGATTCTGATTGTGGTTAAACCCTGTTGTTTGAACAATGTGATTTTTTTTAATCCAACATGAGTCTTTCAGGACACTTGATATTATTACTGCATGCTAAACCTAACTGTCCCAACCTCCCATGAAAATAAAACCTTTCAATCTTGTATTCCCATCATAAAATGGTAATAATTTAATATTGGTTATTACATCTCCACACCCATTTTACCTCCATTATTTTGCTTCGTTTCCTGAATGTATCGACTCCTCGCTGGAAAACTGCTCCAGGCACTACTATTACTTACTCAGGTACATTGCTCAAGTTGTCATTCTTCATGTTTGAGCACTGAAATACAGAAAGCCCCAGATAGTTGCAAGGTTGTATGAGCACTGAAGCCAAAAGCAATCAGGTTCTCACCTGATGTCCACATGGACTTAATACCATTGCTCTAAGATGTACATCATTAAAGCAGGATACTGATGGCCATAAACAACCATCATTGTTATGTGAGTTAATGTTCGAGGTAGATTTTTCTCTGGAGTTGATTCCAGGTCAGGAGAACCTTTAGCTGATGTCCTTGTACAAGACTGGAACTGAGGGAGGTGGTCAGATAGTCCACTGTAAATGGTACTGTAAAGCTGGTGAGGATTCAATCTGCATGATGTTGTTGAGGGGCTGGGGAGGAGACAGGCAGTGTTGAGGCTGTGAATGGGAGAATGAGCCTGACTAACATTACAATGAGCTCTCAAACCAGCAAGTGAAACTCATTTTTCAAGATTGTCACTGTATGCTTCACACCTTGTCCAGAACAGTTCAAAATATGCTGTTAACTACATTACCCAAGTCTTTTGTCTGTTGCAGAGCATTTATTGGGCTTAGGGAGGGAATTGCATGGTGTTGTTCTCACTTTTGGGGTGCTGCCCATTTCTTAGCAGGACGTTTCAGATATACACTAATCGTCATGAAGTCAAAATGCAACTTGTCCGAGTTAATATCCATCTACCATTCCAAGGCCTACTTTCCTTCCAAGTTCATGCAAATACTATTATAATTGTAGAAAACCGTCTTCACTACCACAAATGCTGGTGTTATCTGTAAGAGAACTACATTTTCAACTATAGGTGACAAACTGACCAACTACACAAATGGATTTTTAAAATTGCAGCAGGATCTCAATCAGATGGGGAACAGAGCATGACAGGTGAAGTTCAATTTGGAGAAGTGTAAGGTGTTGCATTTAGGTAAATTAAACTAGGCCCTGACTGACTCTAAGAGTGTTCATGGAGCAGAGGCATCTGGGGGTACAGGTACATCACTCTTCAAAGAAGGCAGGAGTAGTGAAGAGAGCATTAGGGTTGCTTGTCTTCATCAGTCAGGGCACTGAATGCAAGTGTTGGGACATCATGTTGCAGTTAGACAAGACTCTGGTGAGCCCACACTTGGAACATTGTATGCTGTTTGATTGCCTGGCTATCGGAGGAATATTATAAATTTGGAAAGGGGTCAGAACAGGTTTATAAATCTGTTGCCAGGATAATGAAAGTTCAGTTATCATGAGAGATTAGTAAAACTAGGAGGATGAAAGGGATTTTATTGAAGTCTATAAAATTATGAGGGGCATAGATGAGGTGAATAAATGGGATTTAGAAGAGATGTGAAGGGTCCGTTCTCCACTGAGAGGGTGGCGGGCATATGGAACAAGGTAGCAGATAAAGTGGTAGAGGCAGGTATGTTAGCTTACTTTAAGAAATACTTGGATAACCACATGGTTGGGAGGGGATTGGAAGGGTTTAGGCCTTGTGTGGGAAAGTTGGATTAAAACGGTTGGGGAGGGGGGAAACGTCATTTGGCATGGAAGAGATGGCCTGTGGGCCTGTTTCCATACTACGATTCTACGACAACAGTAGACCCAGCGCCAATTCCTTTCAGTCTTATTTATGATCAGTTATTATTTTGAAAATACAAATGTACTCAGTGGCACAGACCTATCATACTCGGCAAATCTTACGATGCAAGTTTGTAACTGCAGACACTCACAGTGCATCTCAACTATTGATATGTTGCATAAAATAGAACAGAATAAGTCAACTTGTCAGGTGCAGAGCTTTAGTGTTGGATGCCAAGCACCTTCCCTCCTTTCAAGCATTTAACAAGCATGCCATATTGTAGAAAAACTACTTATTTTGTTTTATGACATAAACGTGACAGATAAAATTCCAGTGTTCATAACAACATGAAAATGCAGTATACAAGAGTTAATAGAATCCCTTACAAGACCTAATCAACACTTGACCTCAGGTTAGTTAAGGGGAAGTACAATGTAGGGGAGGGGTGCAATTGGTAAGGTCCAGTATCTAATAATAAACTAGCAGCCGCTGTAACAAATCTTGTAAACCTGTCTAATCTGATCTTGCCGTGTGATAATTTTCCAGATAAATGGACAGTCGGTTACACAGTTCCAGTGTTCAAGGTCAATGATCCATATAATGTAGACAATTACTGAGGTTTTTCATTGCCAGCTCTTTGGGGAGACCTTTTCATCAAATACTGACCAGCAGAGAAACTTCCTCTACAAAAGAAACAATAAATTAATGCAAATCAAATTGATTACTAATAAGAAGTGCTAAATTAAACACACATAAAAGAACGATAAATATTTTTATGTCTCAATCTTTATATTTAGGCATATAGCTTAGTAACAGGCCCCTCTGGACCTGAGCCCATGTCCCCCTCCCCAAATTACACCGATTAACCGATAAACCCTGTACATTTTTGGAAGGTGTAAGTAAACTGGAGCAATTGGTGGAGCCCGACGTAGACACAGGAGAATGTACAAACTCCTTACAGACAGCAATCCTGGGTCGCTGGCGCTGTAATAGTGTCGCACCGTCTGCTACACTAACTGTTACCCACCCACAATCCCTGTCTTGGGAAGCCAGCGCATTATCCATTAGGCCAATCTCAGATTTTTTTCAAATTTCAGAATTATTGTCAGAGTACCTACATGACATCACACACAGCCCTGAGACTTTTTTTCCTGTGGGCACCACAGAATTGCCATTAATTGGCAGTGCAAAAAATAAACTATACAGCGTAACCATGTCAACAAATAAAAGGACTGTGAACAGATAACAAATGTAAACAAACTGTGCAATACAGGGAGAGCAAAATAAAATCAATAAAGTGCACAAATAAAAGTCCTTAAATGTGTCCCTGATTGAGTTTGTTGTTGAGGAGTCTGATGGTGGAGAGGGAGCAGCTGTTCCTGAACCTGGTGAATCTTGTGGCACTAATACTTCTTTCCTGATGGCAGCAGTGAGAACAGAGAGGGTGCTGGTTGGTGTGGATCCTTGATTATTGCTACTGCCCTCTGACAGCTGCCTTCCCTGTATATGTACTCAGTAATGGGGAGGGTTTTCCTGTGATGTCCTGGGCTGTGTCCACTACCTTTTGGAGGGCCTTATGCTCAGGGAAATTGGTGTTCCCATACCAGACTGTGATGCAGCCGGTCAGCACACTTTCCACCACACCTCTAGAAATTTGTCAGGGTTTCTGATGTCATATCAAACCTCCACAAACTCCTGAGGAAGTAGAAACATTGACATGCTTTCTTCATGATGTCATTGGTGTGTTGGGTCTAGGAAAGATCTTCCAAGATAGTGGCACCCAAGAACCTAAATTTCTTCACCCTCTCCACCTCTGATCCCCCAATGATCACTGGGTCGTACACCTCTGGCTTTCCTGAAGTCAACAATCAGCTCCTTAGTTTTGGTGACATTGAGTGCAAGGTTGGTGTTGTGCACCATTTAGCCATGTTTTCACTCTCCATCATGCATGCTGACTCATCCCCTTCCTTTATACAACCCACTACCATGGTACCATTGGCAAATTTGTAGATGGTGTTATTGTCATACCGAGCTTCACAGTCATAGGTATAAAGTGAGTAGAGCAGGTGGCTAACAACATAGCCCTGTGGTGCTCTCGTACTGTTGGAGATTGTGGAGGAGATGTTCTTACCAATCTTCACTGATTGTGGTCTGGAGGTAGGGAAATCCATGATCCAATTACACATTGGTGTGTTAACTCCCAGTTCTTGGTTTGCTGATCATTTTGAGGGGATGATGGTGTTAAATGCCAAACTTTAGTTGATAAAGAGCATCCTGATGTCTGCATCTTTGCTGTCCAAGTGTTTCAGACTTTGTGTAGAGCCAGTGAGATGGCATCCACTGTAGACCTTTTTCTACAATGGACGAACTGGAATGGATCCATGTCGCTGCTCAGACAGGAGCTGATCTGCTTCAACACCAGCCTTTCAAAACACTTCACCACCGCTGATGGAAGTGTTACTGGTCGATAGTCGTTAAGACAGGTTACTGCACTCTTCTTGGGTATGATTGATGCCTGTTTGAAACACCCTGCTGGAGTGAGATATTGAAGATATCCATGAATATCTTGGGAGGTTGGTCAGCACAGATCTTTAATACTCAGCCAGATACTCCATCCAGGTTGGATGTTTTCTTCAGATTCACTCTCCTGAAGTACATCATCCTCACAGACGAACAGGATGGGATTGACAGGGGATGTTGGGGTGCGGAGGGGTGATTCTTCACTGTTACTGTCGCCAAATCGGCTGGAGAAGGCATTGAGTTCCTCTGGGACCGCAGCTTTACCGTCAGCTACTTCACTGGATTTGATTTTGTAGCAGGTTGTGTGAAACCTCATTTAGGCCCTGCCACAGCTGTCAGATGTCCCTCGTTGTTTCCATTTTCACCCGGAATCTCCACTTCGCCTGGGAGATATCTTTCCACAGGTCATACCTGCTCCTGCTGTACTGATCTGGATCTCTGGACTTAAATGCCTGCGATCTGGCTCTCAGCAGGTTCTGGATTTCATTGTTCATCCAGGGCTTCTGTTTGGGGGAAACCCTGAACGATTTGGTGGGGACACACTCATCCACAGCTGTTTCGATAAAGTGTGTGACAGAAATAATCTCTTCAGAACATTTCAATACTATTGAACAAGAACTTCTTTTATTAATTACTAGACCAGGAATCAATAGGCTCTCTACAATGCAATTAAAAACATAACAGAAGTCACCCTATGGTATGTTTTTTAAATGAATCATCTCGAAGATTGAATCCTTACAATTCACAAAGTCACAGCTTATTTAAGTCTGTTATCAATTACTAAAAGGCTTTATAATCTAATAAAACCACAAGTGTTAGAACTTTTAATTTAAGTGGCTTTCAATATATAAGTAAATGAATGCACATTACCTTCAGTAAAACAAAGATAGATTCCTTGGAATGCCACCATCTCGATGTAATGAATCGTGTGCACTGATGTAGTAAGTAATTATTACTGCCATGAAGCTTTTGTTTTCAGAAACCACATTAATAATAAGGATTATGCAAAAATAATTTCATCAAATTATGTTACATTTTTCACTCTAGGAACACCACGAAGGCACTAATTATACTGGAGAACTGTTAAAATGTATATATAATCATACACTAGAGGCTGTCATATTTATCTCCTTAATATTGTAAACTTGTAGGAAATAAAATTGGCCACAGATTCAATACAGTGACAGGTTGGGAACGAATATAATTGGCAGTAAACATCCAGATTTTTTATTATTAAAATCAATATAAAAGCTTCCAGATATATATTTTTAAATCAGGCTTAAACTCCAAATGTGTAGGTTAAAATAGACACAGATAATCACACAATTGTAAATAATGTATAAAAATTTGCATATGGTTTTCAGTAATTTAACCTGAATTTTATTGTGACGTTAATCTAATTTGAAAAGTATGAGGACTAAGTGTTTCTGTTTCCTTCCCATGGCTGTCAATTAAAGCAGAAGCAACAACATTCTTGTGCTGGATTTATAAAACACAACTGACAAACCAAATGTATTATTATTTTCATTTGTGTTAATTGTTTTTAGTGACTTTGCTTTATTTTCACACAAACTCTATTTTATCCATTAATTTCTAATTGTTAGAGATGATATTTTTGAGGCCTACTGTTGCTTTAATAATTAAAATCCAAATAGATCAAACACTGGAACAATTTTATTGATGCAAATGTGATATTTTGTCATTAATGTTGGAGTAATTTCCAGCAATGTTCAAATGAAGAATAAAGTTTAAAGTCCCTATAATTCTATGCAGTTGATTTAGTTGGGGCATCAGCAGCTGTCATGACTTCAAGTAATGCCAAGAACGTGTATATGTTATCAGTAAGCAACATGACATACTGCATTTTGATTGCAGGGGTCCAACCTGAAATGGTAAAGGTAGTGATTGACAGAATTAAATGGTGCACTCGGAGGGAGATTGGAGATCATTTAAAAAAAATGATAGAAGAATGAGTAAATAGTCCTTATTAAAACAAAATGAAGCAAATACAAGGGGAATGAAAAGAAAAGCCAAAGTAATGTGACATGGGGTTAGAGAACCAGAACTAGTGAAAGCAAGAAAACAAGTAAACAAATAGATTTTTTGTAAAAAAAAAATGAAAGCCGACAGACAATTGTGGATCAACAACATGAGGAAGTTTGATACCCTACAGAAGTGTTAGGAAGACTGTCATCCATTTCTGTGGCTTACACTGTATTTGGCCCTGTGCTCCAACATGAAGAGGGGGCTTTTACCCAGCATTTTACCTCTGGCACGGAGACTTCTGATGACAACCAGTTGACACCAATTCCTCTATTTATAAATGAATTTTTGATGCTCAAATGGAGATAAGCATCTATAGAGGGCCACCTCTAGACACATCCAAAATCGACACATGGGATTTGTTTTTTTTTTATAATGTAGATTCCTGCTGCGTATGGATGCTCAAGGATACCCACACTACTGGGGACAAATTTTGGGTGTCCACGTTGATGTCCCTAAACTACAAGTGATGGTCAACAATGTTGATTCAGGGAGGTGTTGGGAAAAGACCTTCTGCCTGGAATAGATGAGGTGATATTGAATTAGTTCTTATTGTAAGCCAATACTCGTGATGGTGATTGGGTTGCTAGTGGGGCAGTGTTGAATGTTTGTCTTTGAAGCTATGGAGTCCATAACTGGTGCCTATAGTTTACAACCTGATACACTTAGTCTCCATTCTATCTCTAAATCAATAAGTTGTAGGAATCCCTGCTGTGTTTAACCTTTAATCCCTAAAGGCCCAAAAGATAAAAGGCTGGAACCCAGGGTATTCAGGTTCAGGACTTCCTAGTTCATTTCCAATTTCAGATTTATTGTAAGAGTACATCACATACAAATCTGAGATTCCTTTTTCCTGCAGACACAGCAGAATTCCCACTAATTGGTAGTGAAAAAAATTGACTGCATACAGCATGAATGTGTAAACAATCAAAAGAACTGTAAACAGATAACAAATGCAAACAAACTGACTGTGCAATGCAGGGAGAGCAAAGAAAATCAATAAAAGGCACAAGTAAGAGTCCTAAATGAGTCCCTAATTGAGTTTGTTGTTGAGGAGTCTGATGGTAGAGGGATTGCAGCTGTTCCTGAACCAGGTGGTGCGAGTCTTGTGGCACCGATACCTCTTTCCTGATAGCAGCAGCGAGAACAGAGCATGTGCTGGTGGTGAAGGTCTTTGACGAACACTCCGACGGCAGTGTTCCCTGTAGATGTATTCAATAGAGGGGAGGGTTTCGCCTGTAATGTCCTGGGCTGTGTCCACTACCTTTTGGAGGGCTTTACGTTCAGGAGTTTTGGTGTTCACTTACCAGACCATGGTGCAGCTGGTCAGCACACCTTCCACCACACATCAGTAAAAATTTGCCAGGGTTTCTGAAATCATGCCAAACTCCTGAGGAAGCAGAGGTGCTGATGTGTTTTTTTCGTAATGTAATTGGTGTGTTGGATTGTACACCTCTAGCTTTCCTTTCCTGAAGTCAACAATCAGTTCCTTAGTTTTGGTGACATTGAGTGCAAGATGGTTGTTGGGGCACCATTCAGCCAAGTTATCAATCTCCATCCTGAATGCTGATTCATAACCATCCTTTATACAACCCACTGCTGTGGTATTGTCGGGAAATTTGTGTTATTGTCATACACAGTCGTAGGTGTAAAGTGTGTAGAGCAGGGGGGATAAGAACAGAGCCCTGTGGTGCTCCAGTACTGATGGAGATGGGGATCCGCTGGTGTTGCAAGGAATGTAATCCTAAAGGAAGAGTAAATTATCAGTTCTGCATCTCATAATAAGCAGGTCACATGACCAAGGTAATAGAATGAAGGAATCAATAAAAAGGAGAGGTAAACACTGTTGATATAAAGATAAATCCTTGATGACTGAAAAGGTTTTGCGGAATGGTTATTGTAGTGGTTCGTGTGACAATATTACAAAGCCAGTGATCCAGATTCGAATCTGGCACTGACTGTAAGGAGTTTGGACGTGCTCTCCGTGTCTGTATGGGTTTTCTCCAGGTGCTTCCAAAACATAGGGAATTGTGGGTTAATTTGGGTGTAATTGGGCAGCATGGGTTTAAATATCCTGAATCAGCTTCTACGATGCTGTAAATAAAATATAAAATTTAAAATGTAAAAAGTTTGTATATTATTACTGAGAACAAAAAAAAAGAAAAATAGAATCCTCAAAGGAAGCTTGTTAATATGTTTCCTCAAACAAAAACATATTTTTCCTTAGAATTACCTTTCCCCGTAACGTTCTCTGAGTCCAAGACTTCTGCAACAGTGATTTGACTCACAGGGGTTACTGTGCAAAACTATATAGATCTTCTATCTTAGTATGTTTGACTTGCACCAATATTATGCCAAGTTCATTGTGTAGCAGATTTTGAGACTGGCTATCTAGGGGTCACTTGATGTTTCTGGAATGGAAATTCAAACTGAATTCCAGTAGATGGCAGTCTACCAGAATTTCAGTGATGTGTCTTTATTATGCATGTGATGCTTCATGATTTACTCAATTACAGGTAAACTGTAAGATAACTCAGCATTTAAAAACAAGTAAAATTTAAACCTTTAAAACAACTTTATTCCTTGAAAGGTAGCCATGAGAAATTAATTTCCACCTTTAAACCAAGACAAAGAAAAAAAATGCTTTCCATCCTTTTAATGAAATAAAGTCAATGCTAAAGATCTTACATTTTGTTTTTCAATTTATGATATGTATTTAATGTTTTAAATATTAAATGCAAAATGTAAAAGCTCACCCCATTCAAAAATACTTAATAATCTTTAACTGCTTTAAGCACTCAACAGAAACGTTAAAACCCTGGACTGAAAATTGGACTATTTATTTAGTTGCTATGTAAGCACCATATCTCAGGAGTTTTTGCAGTTTAGGAAATAAAAGTGAGGGTGGTTTCATTCACATAACAGCTGTGGGAATTAGACAATACACTTGGTCATTTGCCCAACAGCTTTGTGCATAAGATGTAATGGCCCCCTTATTGACCCAACACCTGCTGAGTGAATAATCACTCCCTTTAAAATGCTGGAATTTTCTCTCTTGCTCTCTCCAAAGAAAGAACAAGAAACAAAATAACCCACATGGAAAAAAAATATTTTTTCCAACCAACTACTAGGGTTTTTTCACTGCAGATCTTGACCAAATATAAAATGCAGCATACATCAGCCCAAGGTTCCAGAGCAAATTTAAACAAATCTATCAAAAATGATACATTAAAATGAGAACAGGAGTGAATTTTTTAAAAAGTCACTACTGCTTTAATAACAAAACATTTAAATACTGTAAAACTTTTCATGACTGAAATTTTTAATTATAAGTAACTGCTATTAAAGGTTCTGTTGAAGTTTTATTACTCATAGGTAATTTGTTATGTTATTCTCATTTTTTATTTTTATAGCAGAAGAACTTAAATGCCATTTGAGAATGTTTTGAAATGGCAATGAAAAAAATGCTTCCTTAGAATAAATAGTTGGGAATAAAAGGTAAAAGCTTTCTGAGCAATATTATAAGAAAATAGTTCATATCTGTAAAATATGATTCTATTTTACCACGCTTAAAAAGATTTTTTAAGAGTAAAATGATTCATGAATTCAATTCTCCTTTGTCTTTTTACATGTGCTAAATGATCCTGAAAAAAAGCATGGTTTTGCTTAGGAGAAATGTCACTTGTGGTTGGCATTATTAAGATAAAGTGGTTTAAACACCACCTTTGATAAAGTGCTTTCCTGCCAAAGGTGGCTTTTCTATTTTTAGCTTGCTAATCTGCGCCCAATCAAAACCCAGCGCGAGTTTTATATATTATGGTGTCATGTCATGGCCAAAACATCTGAAATTAATTACAATTTCCTTCAAAAAAATTGATAGTCAGTCATTTAACGACTGACACATATGTTCCTGGTTAAATACTAAAATTAATATTCTGTTTTATTTGGTGGTTTATTCTGTTTCCACTTTGTCATGAGCAAATGTGCCAATTGAGGAAAAATAAAATACAGAAACGGAAAATCTGTAATTAAAGCAAAGAGAAGCTGAAAATACGTAACAGGTCAGACAACTGTTGTGGTGTTTCTGGGTGTGAACCTTTATCTGAAGGAAGGTTAAGACATCTGCTTTATCACCAGTTAAAATGAAATATAACGTGCAGACTGTCCATTTTTGTGCGTGATGGAGGGTGTCCGAACTCTACGTAGAAGTCAAACAACTGAGAGATACAGAAAGCCAATGGTTTCCCTGCTTCTAACACCTGCCAAAAATCAAGCATGAGATAAAATGAACGTGTGAATCAAGATCCCGATTTGGGAAACTGGTCATCCACACGTTGCCGCCTTTGTCCTGTTCTTGATCTAGGGTTTCCTCTTTATAATACCATGGCCTGCTACTCAGTCAGGGAGACTCATTTTCTTGTTTGCTTTCCATGCTGCATTTCCTTCATCCATCCATATCCCCCCTACCCCGGCATCTAGTAGATGAGTCACCTTAGCTCCTGAACATATTTGCATTAAAGCTGCATGCATTTCTGAAAGCTCTTTTGTAAGGAAATAAAGATGAAGGCTCACTTTTGAATATGATGCCTCAAGCACATTCTTCTGGCTGGTGGTTCTGGTGTCATGGTCAGCTCACACCAGCTTATAGCAATAACCAGCTGGGAAATGGAGCTCTCTGCATGGGCGTGGAAATCTATGGGCTCAACTCTCCACTGGCATCAACATCACTTATGAATTATGCTCATCAGCTTTTTGTCCGAGGCTACACCCTTAGCATTACCACAGGTGTCATGTGAAGTTAGCTATGTGCTATGATGTTCTCCCTGCCCCAGACCCTAATTAGCGACTAACTACCAAGGATCTTGATCATCTCATTTCATGGAAATTTTTAAATCCATAATATTAAACTTTTTTTGACCATTAATCAAAAATTATTGGTGTAATCTATGCACATTTGCTTATTTCCTTCTGACATTTCATCAGACGATGGTAACAAAGTTCAACATGCTCTAATTCTCTCTCAGAACCTGGACTCAGTTTTATTACTGAACAGTATTTATCTTCCATTATAATAACTGCATTAACATTGATATTAAAAACAGTAGTTGGCATTACTGCATCAAAATCATAACAAATAAATGAACTTAATCTATAAATACATCTCAAAATTGTGTATGGATATTCATGTCTTCTAGTAATAATTTTAAGTTCAACATTTTATCGGTTTTACTTTGTGCTACGGACAAGTGTATCCCAATAGATTACAACTTAAACTTCCAATTTTCGAAGTTAATAATGAAAGTTGAATTAATTTTCTTGACTGAATGAAGGTGGTTCACAATTATTTTTAGAGCATGTAAACAAACAATATGGTGGGGATACATTGTCAGTTAATAATGGAGCATTTATGACAAAGAAAAATACTTTTCTTTAAATATAGGCTTCTAATTTTATGGGACTTCCTTAGTGTCACATTCTTACTATTTACACATGGTGAAAAGAAATAGTTCACAGTATTTTTGCAGAAATGTGTGGCTGAGAGCTTTGATTTAATCTAGGTTACTTATCGGAGCAAAGGGTCATTATTACCACGCATCAATGTTCCCTTTTAGTCAATAGTATTCCTTTGACAATAATTTACTTTCAAAAAATGTACATTCAAACGTTACTGCAAAGAGGTATAGAATATAGTATCATTCTCCAAACATCATCAATGTTCCAAAGAAAATTCTTTTAAAGTACATTTTAATTTATATGTACCATCCTGTAACACATATTTTAACCATACCATGAAATAAGCACAGATTGAAGACAAATGTAAGTTCCTTGCTGTATATTTTGCCTACTTACTGGAACTCTGACAAGTCCCTCAAACAGATTAGAGCAAGAAATGGAGGGAAGACCATCAACTTACTTTAGAAAATGTAATTGTCTGAATATTACAAATAACTTTTTGCTTTCAA
Source organism: Narcine bancroftii (assembly GCF_036971445.1). Classification (NCBI taxonomy): domain Eukaryota; kingdom Metazoa; phylum Chordata; class Chondrichthyes; order Torpediniformes; family Narcinidae; genus Narcine; species Narcine bancroftii. The sequence continues at coordinate 5,089,288 of NC_091478.1, forward strand.
AATTATTGAAAGAAAATATATTACAGACACTATTTCTGACTGTAAATTAATGGCTGCATTGTGTGACTTCTGGGAGACAGACAATGCTATTTCTTTCAAACAGACTTGACTGTTGAATTCCATCATGAGATTTAACGTGGAAGTTCCCATGGAAACAGAATGTGTGATGCTGGAGAATGAATGTCCCAGGCCTCTCAGACTGTTGAAGGGCTTCTGACATCATCAAATCAGCTTCATCATTAGCTCGAGGGGGCATAATCATCTGGAAACCTAAGAGGTAGCAAGGTGTGAGTTAAATAGTATCGGTGTATCTCAAGGTTCAGGCCATGTCTACTTGAACTTTCCCCTTCATGGTTTTTGACACAATTGGAACACATTAATGAGCTGATTTTTTAAAAAAACAACCTTTTCTGTGGAATTCTATGGATAAATATCTGTGCACCCCTCATGCTCATGTCCAGGGCATTCCATTTTTAGTCGTCTTAAATGTTAATGGCAACATTTTGGCAGCGTTTATCCTGACATTGATCAGTTCATTCCACAGAGCCTCGCAACAAAGCAGAGTTAATTGACAAGTAACCCACCTGAAAATGCCCGAGTACCTGCACTGCATTCCCCCAAATCATTCCCCCGAAGAAAAAGGGCTTTCATTTTCCTCTCAATGGGCAACTCTTTCCATAAAGTGGAGCGACTGCAAGTCCTGGTGTGCAAAGAATGCAAGGTGGACAGGGTGACATGATTGCCCCCTTTGTATCCCTTTGTATCCTTTAACCGTGTGGAGCAGTCGTGCTCCGCACCCTGTTCGCGTTCCCTTGCCTGACAAGCGTGTGTGTGGGTGCTGAGAAGTTTGGTCCGGCTGCTGGTTGCCGTGTCCCCCCCGCCCGCCCGCCCGCCGTGGAGCGACTGCCACGTTGGGAGTGAACTCCAGGGTCAGCTGGTCCTTCCACACCATGACCCGCACTCCACTCGTTCAGCGAGCCGGGGAATTGAGCGCTGCGGGCCACAGACGGTTCCTTCCGGCAGAGGCGCACAGTTTCAGTCAACGCTCGCTCCGACTTTTTAAACAGTTCAAGCTTTCCCCTTCAACACTTGAGAAGTTGTCATAACATTTGCATTTCTCCGGAGGGGGAGTTGCGGCCAGAGAGGCTGTCCTCTTTTGAATGGACCTCTGCCCTTGCTGGAGTCATGCACCCGCGGCTCAAGACCACCCCTCTCCCGGATCAACCCACATTCCGCCTGGACCGCGCCTGTGTCTGGTGCCACGCGACCCCAATTTGAGTTGCAGACAGAAAATGCAAAAGATTCTCTCCGTCAGTCTCTAAACTAGTCCAGGCTCAGGCTTTCACGGTGCATAAATCAACACAGCATGACGGGCTTTGGACGAAGATCTGTCTAGTGTCTAATTGTCCAAGCACGGTAAGCGATGCTGCAGACTCCACACTGCCTTGACATGCCACAACAGTCTCACTTAGAGCTTCATCTTCTCTTTATCTTGCGTTTCAACATCCCTTTCGCTGTTATTGGGTAGAATTCCCTTTTCGTTCGTACACTTCATGAGACGTGTCCAGGTGTTCTCGAAATGTGAGCTTCAACGCGTCCATGTCAACAGACGTGTGTTTGTGGGTCGTGGAGCTGTATCCCAGACATGATCATGTTTAATATTCATGTATAATAAATGACATTTTCTCCACTTTTCTTTGAAACTTTCATTGTTAGTTAATATTCTATTCAATAGCGTGGCGACACCTAAACATTTCGGTTACCTTCATTATTCATCCGTGCTCTGCAGATCCAATTCATCCCAGAAACCTTCTCCGCCCTTGCGACCTTTCTTCGTTGGTGCGGAGTGGAAAATGCACAAACCACATGAAAAGTTCACGACAAATTCATTTCATTGAAATGTGCGATCCGACGAGGAAGGCCATTTCTTCATTCGGTTTAAGGTTGAAATTAGATCTTTCATCGAGTTCTGCCTCGTAAAAGATCCTGTTTAAAGTATTGTTAGAACAGCCACGAAACAAATCTGAAAGTAAGCTTCCACAAATGGATCGATCTGTCGGGAATATTGTTGGTTTATTCAAGGGGGCCGTTTCCTTGATGCTGGATTGAATGGGCAGTAGCTGAAGTTTAATGGTCAGTAGGTGAAGTTGAGTTCCTCGAACTCCAGTCCGGATTGAAGTAAAAATACAAAAAGGAAAAAAAAACTCGAGAAAAGTTCATCTGAGAGACATGTCAAACCCAGTCACTTTTGAGGTTATGTCATCAGTCTTGTGTCTTGCCATTGATCAAGGTTCAGAAAGTGGTCACTTGTGGTTATGTTGTGCCTGCATTTGAAAAAATCATTCTTTGGTGTTCCTTTCTGGATTTGTTACTAGTTCTCCGCATCATGAAATTGTGGAACTATTGACTAGCATTACTTTTTAGCCAAAATATAGATGCGCAGGGCATGAAATCTCTGAGATTTCCAAGATGAACGGAATTGTTCAAGTCCTGAACTCATGAAGTTGCCCCCCTGTTTATTCCCAATGATTCCTTTAGGTGGCGCACTGTCACCACTGGACGAGGGTTGAGAGGGTTGATCGCAATCCAAAAGCGTGGGTAATCATCTTTGATAGCAAGAAGTTCGCCCATCTCTTGTTATTCATTGATGCCATCTGCGTTAAAACGCCAGCTCTAAATATAGGGATTCAATGCGACCCTGTCAAAAGCAAGAAAAAAGCTGTTAAAATACAGATTAAATAGGTTTACCGTTCATATTCCGATCCAATTTCCTACAGCAAATATTGGTGCCCTCTTTTCAAATTAATTTTACTAAGCCAATGTATTAGGATCAAACTTTGTTCGAACTCATAATATTCCTTCCTTCCAAATGATCTGCAAGCAAATACATGCCAGGATGTAATACTGTATTTAACTTTGTCCGTGTTTTCTTTAGGTAAATTACCCTACTGAATAATTTAGAGCTAGTTCAAGGGTAATACCTTTTTGGCAGTTTGAAGTATGCGTGAGCACCTCTGGTTGTTTAACAAATTACTGTCAGTTAAAGGAGCATCTCATGCCTAACAACAAATTTGGAGATCTCATTGACTAATCTTAATCGTGGAGAAGCCCGCAGTGTCTTATTTTATTTCCACTCCTTGTTTTATTGGGACAAACTGCATATTAATTGACTGGAAGCAATCTATGTTCTTGCATTGCCCCCAGCTACGCTTTCGGCAGCCAAACCGCCCAGCTTTCTTTCTTTATTACGATCTGTTGAATAAATGCAAATCGCGGCGTGGCATTACAAAAAGTAAATTGGCAACAGCTTTCCAATCAATACTTCTATTAGGATGAAAATATACCAAATTTTAATGGAATTATTTTTTTTTCGCAGCGCTTATACGCGATTAGAATACGCAGTTTGTTAAAATTGGGGTTTAAAATTTTATCTCTGAATATTTTCAGAACAGTGGATTGAAAGTTTCGCTATTGATACCCAATTGATATCGTCTGCACTCTAGAGTATCCGATTTTAAAAGGTCGTTTTTAACACACACACACACATGCTTTGGCTATTGGAAAAATAGTTTTCTTTGAATCTGTTTGCCCAATTGCAACACAAAAGCCAGTTCTATTATCCAATTTCCCTCCGTGAATTGAACTGAAGCCTCACTCCATCACTGACTATCTCACCCTAGGAATGACATCTGGATTGAACATATTAAATATGACATCAACATCCCAGCGCTTACACTAAAAATATCAGAATGAATTAAACATCAGAACGAAGTGTCTTTCATCAAAGCGTGTTATAATATTTAAAATTAAACAATCGATCCTTGGTGTAAATTTCCTCTCTGAGATCGGGAAGTTAGAGTTTACACAAGGTAGCGAACTTCTTGAGGGGAACAACAAAATAAAGTTGTGCGCTGGGCTGATTGACGAATTGACTCAACTGGATCGAGACCGGCCGTTTCATTGATATTCTTAACCCAGATGCGCAATGTTTGTGTCCCCCCCCCCCCCCCCCACCCCGCGCCCACTCCCCAGCACTCTCTCCCCCCCCCCCCCCCCCCCATGTTCCATTGTCGGAATGGCTCGATCACATGCGCACTTCGGTGATTAATTTAGAGTTTGGTCCTGATAGAGAAAGTTTCTCCTGTCGTGTGACCGAGGAATACGCCAGTGTCCAGGTGTAACCCCGAACGGAGGCGTTTCAGCCGCTCTCTCGACCTTGAGGTGATGCCCCCTTTACAATATACACGTTTGGGTTCTCTCTCTCTCTCTCTCTCTCTCTCTCTCTCGTGGCGAGTTGCACAAAATATGACCCCAGCGTGTTGGGTTGGAAGGGCGAGCTCACTTTTCCAAGGACGGGCTGCTTTATCAAATCAAAGGGGTGGTGTGTTATTTACCTCTCAGGCGAAAAGTGGTGAAAAGTTGCATGTTGTCGACAAATCGTGGTCTCGTGCGTTTCTAAATCATTCATTAGCACATACGAATTGATACCCTCGCCGTAGTAAGTCCAGGGATGAAACTTTACAGCATGTTCGGAGAACTATTTAGAAAGTCGGTTTATTTCTTTCTGTTCACACACACAAAAAGTTGCCGGTCTGGATAGTCATGAATGCGCGGCGGAAACAATGAAAGCTGGAAAGTTGCAGGCAGTCGGGAGCGAAAGGTGAGCACGGCCATGTGGGGTGTCGAGTGTGCGGGTAAAGGGTTGGGGGGAAAGTTGGGTCGGAAATGTTAGTGTGATCACCGGACTCCTGTCCACATTCGCGATGGTCGATGGAGGCAAGATTGATCCCAAAGCCGAGTGTCTGGGCCTCCCGAGGCGGCGCTATTTGTCAAATGTGCACCTTACAGGTTGCAACGCGAAATCAGGGTTCCGCGGAATCTCTGCAAGGCGACTAATAGAATCTATTTTCCTGAGGAAAAGAAGGTCAAAATTCAACTAAGTCCAGTCTGAATGGACGAAAGCAAAGACCCCCAAAAAATCACAGCTCGTCTTGTCATAGAGTCATGCGGTGAACATTTAGGAATTTGGCTCTCTTCATTTAAGTTCTGGCATAACGTCTCTGTGAAAGAGAGGGGTAAACCATTTTAATCGATCAATTCATTTGTGTTTGTTTTATTGTTGATGCGTTAGACGTCCCCGAACGGCCGTTGAACCGTTTCTTTGAGCAAGTTGGGAAATAGATGGCAATCAATGACCAAGTGCCTCACTGGATCGGGAAACGCGCTAAACAATGAGCCGGGTTCGCACTGTCTTGTGTGTTACACGCTGCGGAAATGAACCCCCCCCCCCCCCCAGTCCCCGCTTCCCCTCCCGTTCTCACCTCCCGCTCGACCAGGGCCAGTTCACATGGTCGCCCTTTGTGTCATGTTCACCGCAAGTTGGACGCCCTGTGCTGGTGGGACCGTTTTGTTTCAGAAAGAGAGTTTTTTTAAAAAAAAAGAGAATTAGCTCAGTGATCATGGTTTGGGAGACGTCTACATTTTTTTCAGGAAATGGGGGAGGGGGTAATATCTAAAACCATTCCATTAAAATTGAACAAAGGGTGTCCACATACACACACAAAAAGAGCGTTTGAGAAACGGGGTTGAAGCAAAAAGGCAGAGATTTGGAGAAAAGCAGCGCCTTTGGTTGGCGATTGTGATTTTTCCGTGTGCTCTGGTATGACGGCGGGGAGAGGACAGCTGGCGCGGGGACTGGGGGCTGCCAATGTCCATCTGACTGACTTTGGCTTGACATCTGGGAGACCACTGGTGTGTGGCACGCGAATCGCTTGATGTCGCTATTTATATGCAAATTCTGTGTATCATTCAAGCCTCGCCGTAAATTTACAAAAGGAAGACTTCACATAATAAGGAGGATCGTTACTTCGGGGGGTCCATGACTGGGACCCTGCAAATCCGATCCAATCTCTCTTTGTCACTCCTCAAACTCAGAATCGCCACTCGATAACACACAACTATCCCGACTTCCCAATATGATTTTTTTCAAGCAGACCATTCAAACTATATTTCACTGTCCTACCCCACTGGAGTCAATTTTTAAAATCTCTTCCGCGGGTTCACTTTTTTTTTCGTTCGACCACCTCGCTGGATTGGGGATGGAGCTGTGTCGAAGGTGATAGGCAGGCGGGCGTGTTATGAGCATTTTCATCCCTGGGAACAAAGGGTACCTGGAGAACAAAAAATGCAAACGCCTTGAAACCACGGGAAAGTTGTGTGTTTGAACGCCAGAGTCACTTTATATTGGGATGGGGAGGGGGTGAAGTTTGAGCCGCTTTTGTGCGTCCCTGCCCCTGCAAGAAATGGCAGCGCTAAATTGTAGTGTCAATACGGAGTCGTCACATTTCCCCTCGATTAAATTTGGGTGGTTGCAAACCGTTTGTCAAAACGATAGATTTGGAGTGGGTGATAAAGGTTGTATTTTCCACGCTATCGTCTGGAGCAGTCGTTGCCCAGACCAGATGAGAATAGAAAATGAGCGAAATATATTCAGCCCAAACCCTGTTGTGAGGAACAGCTGATTCCCCTATTCTGGCCAGATGGCTTCTGAACACAGATTTGCATTAATTTTCGCCTAATATCTTCCCCAAAAAATAGCCGTTGCAGCTGCATTTGTTGTCCAATACGTTTTAACACTCTGGCTCCAGCGCGGATGAAGCCTCTGTGAGGGTTTTGCGGAACTTTTCGGGTTGCATTTTACAGGCAGCTTTCAAAGGATTTGGCTGAAACCCTCTTAATTTGGTCATCAGATTTAAATCGCCTCGGCGGGTGGAATCTGGTCTGAGAACACTGCCAGTGACTTGGTGCAAAAGACAGAGATCCGATTGGAAGGAAAACACTGAATAGATTTTAAAATCTATAAATGATTGATACAAGGTGTTCACTTGGACGAGTTCGTGCTAAAAGGGTCCATTTTTATTTCCACGAATGAATGACTCTAACGGAGCTTTGCTTAGAAGGGACTCACAGAATTAAAATACGCTTAAACTCCTCGCAGTTTTCGAACACGACGCTTCAACGAGAAGCTTTTTTTAAACTTTGCTGCAGCTTCTATTTATTTCCCGTTGACATGTAACCGTTGATGTTAGAGCTGGTTTGATAAATCACTGATTCCTACCCCTCGCGAAATAGTTGGCTGACTGTACGGGTTGTTTTCTACACATTTTGATTTTCAGGTCCAGCCTTCGGATTCTGTGGCTCTCTATGGCATTTTAATAGGTCCTGAAGACTAATCTTATTCCTTTCAATCGCCATAAAATAGGATTTTATTAGACTTACGTCTTTAATTAGACGCCAGGAATGTAATGGATTTTGAAATCGGAATAGCAACAGCTTTGATCATTCACTTCTCTGTCGCAATAGCCATTAACCCCCAACACCAGAAAATAGATCTCTTTCTCACCCTCAGCGGACTATTGAAATTCAAGTGTTATGGTGTCCCCTGATAACAGAATTCGGACTTCGATTTTCACCGATTCATTAAAATATTAGCGTCCGTACGGTGCCAATTGTCAAATAAAGGATGGCAGCGCTAATGCGAACGAAGAGAAGGAGCTGATCACTGTCCCTGATTCTTCCCACCAGCCTCCCTTGAGTTTAAAAAAAAGCACGGGGGCAGCCTCCGTCCCGAGGGCCCCCTCCTCTGAGCTCCTATCTGGGAAAGGCTACTTTTAGTCAACCACCCCCCCCCCCAAAAATCGACTTGGGGATCTTCAGGAATTCCTGGTCAGGGAACATCTACATATCATCTCCCTTCAAATCGTCCTGCTCATTCACGGCAGCCCCTTCTGTTGGAAGCCTGAAATGCCCCTCACAATTTGGATATTGATTCAGTGGACAGGTCGAGATCTTTTACTCCGAATCGATCGCATCGGTAGCAGCAATCATCTAATGCAGCATTTTGTACACCACAAATGATAAAAAGAAAACACACTGACAACCACGTAGAAAACCAACCCCCTCTCCCCAACACACACACACACACACACACACACACCTTTAGACGCAGGCACACACAGAATTCAGGCTTGTGATGAATTTGTCCCGTAGATTCCATGCGGGATTTTATTCATTTTCCAGCTAAATAATGCAGTGATCAATAACCATGTGAAGGCAAGGCCGGGGAACATTTGCCGCGCGCTATTTTCTAAGTTTAAAGAGAAACTTCAGCCGCAAGTTCCTGCGACTCGTATTGATCTGACACTGTTCCCCACTTCAGTTTGCGTTAATTTGTGTTTGGAGACAAAAATTCACGTTCCTCGTCTATTTTTGTTTCCTTGAGGATTCATTATGTTAATAACAAGGTCTGTATTTGATTTTATTGGATGTCAACTTTGGGTGCAAGGAAAAGGGAAAAATACACACACACACACACACACACACACACAGACAGACAGTCAGACAGAGACAAAAAGAGGGCAGCTCACGCAGCGGCTCACTCAGGTTGTGGCTGTCGATCACCGGCGTGGCGGCGCTCCGATTGGCTATGCTAATAAGGCCTCCATACATGGCCGCTGTCTCCGCCCCTGCACGTCAGAACCTGTCAGCGCCCGTCCCGGGGGTTTAGAGTTTTGGCTCCCGGGAAAGGATCCATTCCTAGGGGAAAGAGGGCTGAGTTGGTCGGTTTGCATCCATTCTGTGAGACGCTAAAGGCCCTAATCAACCTCTCCTGTGTCCAGGAACACCTCGATGGTGATCATTTTTCGTTTATTTGTCTTTTGGAGCAGGAGAACCTTGTCAGAAGGGGTCGGTTCAGGAGTGTCCTGAGCAGAACACCTTTGATGCAGTGAGCAGGATGACTCCACACTGAGAGAACCACATCAACAAACAACATTTGCTCCACTCTCCCACCCAATTTCCCGCTCGTTGTACTTTTCTGCACCACGGATCACGAGCCAACTCGCGCAGAACTCTTGAAATTGTTGATGTCGCGCCCAGCGAGGAGGCAGCAAGTCTGAGCCCGGCTCCCCTCTCACTGATCATCACCCAGCAGAGCCCCCCTCTCATCGAGTCGCCGTGGGGAAAAGGCAAGGCTCCTCGACATCGCCGCCGCTCTCGCAGAACAATTTGTTTTAATGTTTGGAATTCAGGAAAATATACCGAGAGGTGGGACCACCATGAAAGAGGAGCCGCTCGGAAGTGGGATGAATCCGGTCCGCTCATGGATGCACACAGCTGGAGTGGTGGATGCCAACACGGCCGCCCAGAGGTAGGCAGAATCGGACACGACCTTGCATCGGAGATTTCCTCCTCTCGACCCCCCCCCCCCCCCGTCCCCTCTCAATCACCCCCTCTCCCGTTCCCGACAGCCCGCTCCTGAGCGCGGCCGACCCAGAGATCTCGGCTCTCCCAAACGTCCTTCCCCTCTCCCCTGTCTGCTCGCGAATTCTCACCGAGCCACTGTGTTCTTGTCTCCCCGCAGCGGCGTGGGTCTGGCCCGGGCACATTTTGAAAAGCAGCCGCCCTCAAACCTAAGGAAATCCAATTTTTTCCACTTCGTCTTGGCCCTTTACGACAGGCAGGGGCAGCCCGTCGAGATCGAGAGAACCGCTTATGTGGACTTTGTGGAGAAAGATAAAGTAAGTTGCTCACTGTCGAAATGATTTTCTCTTCAAGTGCACGATCACGAACGAGCCCTAACGGTACTCAAGAGGCGTCCAAACCACGTGGAGGTCTGCTTGTTAGAACAGCTCTCGGCGGCTGAGAGAGAGAGAAAAAATAGCTGCCTATTTATGACATTGTGCGTAAATGTTAGTTTGTGACTAGAGCCGATAAGCAAAATGTTTCCTATTGCTAGAATGCAAGGACTTAACGAGCCAGGGACTGACCTGGCAAGCTGTTAATGATCAACGCATAGATTGAAAGAGACATGAAAAATAACCGCGAACAATATAATTACTCATTTATAACGGTTACTTTCAGGAACCAAATAATGAAAAAACCAACAATGGAATTCACTACAAACTTCAGTTACTTTACAGCAATGGTAAGTGGAATTGAGTTGATCCACAGGGGTGCACCGGTTTTCTTTTTCCGTTTTAATAGGCTTTGGAAATGAGTCGTGAGCTGTCGATGTAAGTCGCTCTTTTTGGGGGGGGGGGGGGGGGAAACAATGATCAAGTTCAACCTGGCTCAAGTGTAAACAAAAAAGATTACAATTTCCATGGCGCTTCTCCTGGCTGCTCGGGCTTTGAGAGGGAGCACGGTGTTGTCCCCACCTCGTTGGGTTTTCATAGCGTGTTTTATTTTAATTTTTGGTGGGGCCGCAATGTTGTAAAAAGTCAAAACACAGGCGGCAAAACCCCATCGTGAAAGTAAAATCGTGCACCCAAAGTATTGAAACACTTCTCCGGGCTGACTTGATTGACGATGAATTCCAGATTTGACGATCCTAACCAAACCATTAAATAGAGTCGTGACATGAGTGGTCGTCGTTTGGGTTCAATTGAATTAGTTGTCCAAAAAGAAAATATAAAAGTATTGGGACCCCGCCCCCCCCCCCCAAAAAAAAAGACCAGCGCTCCCCGGCTCTGCAAATTGCACAGTTCAACTCCACATAAAATTTACAATAAATGTCAAGAATTCATGAATTTCCTGGGATCCCGTTTCTATTTCGCTGACGAATATTTTATTCGCGTTTTATCGCCTATCAGCTCGTTTTATTGCATTCATTACAAGGACACCCGCTTCCATATTTTGCCAAATTAATCGTGTCCTTTAGCCGTGCGACGTCGTCTGCAAACTTGCCTTTCTGTTTTTGAACGACTTGGTTCTCACGACGATTCATCCAGCGCACGTTTCCTTTTTGAAGTGCCGTTCAATTTGATACTACTTTCTTTCCAGGGGTGCGAACGGAACAAGATCTCTACGTCAGACTCATCGATTCAATGACCAAACAGGTGAGCGTGTGGTTTAAAAAAAAACTTTGATTTTGGCCTCATCGTGTTTTATTTCGGCATCAGGAGCCAAAACTGTATCAAATTTCACGCGTTTTAGTCGAAAGACACGCTCTTTGCCGTTTGCAGCATGTTAAATGAATCTCCTCCCTTCAACTCAAACTCAATTTGTTTGCGTTTCGTGAAGTTGTCCCTCAAACACATTTCAGGGTTAAATTCACACGATGTGAAGAAGGGCGTGATTTGGTGATTCTCAGGTCTGGCAGTTGGCGTCTCCATTTGTGCGCGGAGTTCAAGGCGTTCAGGTGAAAAGTCAGCTTGTCCTCGCCCAGTTCCCAGTCACCTCTCAGCCCATTCTCCAGAATTCAGCTCCACTTTTTAATTCCTGCCCAGGAGCTGTCGCTTTGAGCGTGAGCGCCAGGGGTCACGAAGCAACCCATTCCCTGAGATCAGCTGTATTTCTTGATCATCGGTCTGTCATACCTTGTAAATAACATAATTACAGGCAGTTGCTTTATTCAATTATTTAGCCTTGTCTTCTGCAACTTCAAAGAGGAGAAGTGCGGTTGATCAAAAGTGCTGCACGGTCATTAGCCACGGGAGCCGGCTCGTTTACATTTCCAATTGAAAGTCGCCATCTCCCCAATACACTTTGTTTTCCATGACAGTGCGATTTGATTGTCATCAATAAAGAGCAGCATTTAATAAATCGCCCCGATGACTTGCTCAGGCTCCCATCCGCTGACCACCGTTATTTTCCGGCTCGTTCCGTTTTGCACTTTTCGGGCGAGGGGGACACGTTCCGCGCCACACCTTGATCTCATGGAATCAGATCAGCTTCTCCTCGTTCAAATTTCCTAAAGACCTTTGTGATCACGCAGTGATTTGGCGAGTTGGGAAAGACTGCAGCCCCGCACCGATCATAAGATACATTTCTAGTTTTGGAATTAGAGACCTGGATCGAGCCCGGGGTTGACATTGGTCATGAGGAGCCCTCGATGTTATTTCCCACTTGCTCCATTAATTTCCATGGATGAAAAGCCTCCTTCCTCTATGTTTTATTGCCATTTTTATCTGGAAGGGGCATGGTTGCCGAGATCGCCGTACCTTAATGAGGAGGGTGTCTATCCTGCTTCTAAAGGGACTGTTCTTTTAAGAAGAGAGCTTCTTCTCACGGAGTCACGCTTCTTAACTATTTTAATGATGCCAACGAGGCTTTGTAAAAAGGCTAATCTCACTTGATTGATGGAAAACAGCAATGTAACTGATCAAAGAGCAACTCGTTGACTGGTTAGAATTTCTGAAGCAAAATGAAGACAGGAACGCGAAAAAGCGCGCAGGAATGGCGATTGGGAGAGGAAAGAATAGCATTCCCAACTTAGTCATGTTTAATTTTAGTAGCAACCCTCAGAAAAAGGAGCATCTGGACTTGGGGAGGGCTGCTTCTTCCAACGCGGGCAAAGCGAATCTCGTTCGATGAATCGGAAGGGGAGAGACGGCTTGGAGCTGGGTCGGCCGGGCGCGGGGTGCGTCTGGGCGCTGGAGAAGACGGGCTGAAAGGCGAGCGAGGAGAAGGGGAACACACCTCGAGCTCCCACCATCTGGCTGCTGTTAGAACGAATGCTCAATAATTACTCAACCGGACCCACAGACTGTCTTTTTAGAGAGAAAAAAAATCATTGTGTCTAATTGAAAAATAAATACCAGATTCACTCCACAGGCTAGATCGCATGAGGGGGAAACCCCAGCGTAATTTTTGGGGAGGGGATGAGGGTGGGAGGGAAAGTCAAGCGACCCCCCGCCCCCCCAAAAATTCCTGTGTCGCCCTCACGATGCCTTCGGGCTCTGTCCCCTTGCCCAAACCTGCACCTCAGTGGCGTCAGTGCGAGGCGAATGCAGGATTTGCCCCCCTCGCGTCAAATTAAAATTCAACACGACCTGTAATGGATGGCAGGCACTTCTCTCGGCTTTAAACGTGATCAGGGGCCGCCCGAAAGCTCCGTCTGGGGTCTTTCCCCCCCCCCCCCCCCCCCCCCTCTCTCTCTCAACCTGCGCGCACGGGTCGAACGCGCAGAGCAGAGGACCCGAGAACGGGTGGGTGATTTTAGAAATGGCCCGTGTCCAGCTATTGCGACTTTCGGTCACTGTTCGAGGAAACTTTCCAGTGTCAAAAGGCTGATTCTTGTTTCTTTGTTTCAGCCGATTATCTACGAGGGCCAAGACAAAAACCCCGAAATGTGTAGAGTCCTCCTCACCCACGAAATCATGTGCAGGTAAGCGACTTGTGGCGCAGAAGTTGCTTCGTCCATGCCCAGAGTTGCCCACGGTTTGTTCTCCGCTCCGGCCTGTCAGTGCCCCTGGTTGATGAGCCAGGCCAAGTCGCCACTTTCTTACAGCAGCTTCAAACTTTTTTTCTCTCTCTCGAGTTGAAGCCTTTCTCAACGGTAGAACTGGAACGAGGGGCGGCGTTTTAAAACAAAAGTTTCCGTATTGGTGCAATGTTTTCTGGCCGGCGTTGGAACGCTTGGTCATTGCTTCGGCTCGGAACGTTGAGAAGTTTGCCATCCCACATGTTGTTCGTTGCCTAGATTGTTCTTGGGATTGCACTGCACTTTTAGGAGAACCCCCAAAACCAGGTGATCGTTGCCGAACGGGCGAGTGATTCTATGGGAGTTGTTGACCATTCAGTCATTTTATTGTTCTTTTACTCGGTTGAGCCGCAGATAAACCCTAATCTGTTATTGATAAAAAAAAAGAAACTCTTTGTACTTCTTGAGCTCATGTATGTGAGAATTGATTTTGATACCTTTTCTCTAGAGCAGTGATGCATTGTTCATCCTGTTGTTAGATAACGTGCACATCACCAGGATTTGTATCAGAAGAGCAGTTTCCCACCTGGTTTTTTTTCTCTCTAAGTGCCAGAAGAGTTTCACACTGCAAGGGGAATAAAAATAATGCATCCTTGATTTTGTATGCATTGAATGTGAAATATAGTCGCTTGTGAGAGCAGGGCAGTTCAGGAAGTGCAGCCAGAATTTCAGACTACAGTAGCAGGTATCATACTCTAAGGGGCATACTATTCCTAGCTATTATGCTTATTGCTTAATGTCATTTCACTTAAAACATACTGTAACAATGCTAATATACAAAAGCAGAGTTTTCCCTATACTGGGTAATAAATATAAATTACAACCAATAAAGTGAAATTTCTTTATTATCCACCACTGCATGTATTGCAATTAACATAGAAGAGAGCACAGATGTGATTTAAGCTGTAAGTGGAAGACTGTAGACTTTCTTTAATCACTTTAGCTGTCAGATTTAAAAGGCTTTATATACTTTGCCTACCATATGGTGTTAATTTAGCCAATTTAGACATGTAACCATTATACAACTATGATTTTAAAGATATAATCGTGTGTTATATTTGTTACATTCAAATTTCAATTAGATTTCTGAAATCTATGTTTAACAAAGGAATTTTTAAAACTCACAAAAGGGGCATACCGACTGGTATGGTTCCAATTAATAAATGCCCCACAGAAATGTTGGTTGAAGGTGGCATCTTGCATCTTCTCCAGAAATAACAGCTTGACAATTAGAGGTAAACAAAAGCGGAAGCTGTGAAAACCTATTCCCCAGCCTCCTGCCTCTTTCTTTTCTGAGATCAACGTAAAGACAGACACCACAACATGTTTTTTTTTCAATCTTTTAACATTCCCATTATGATGCTTGTTCACTGGCCACGATTGCATCAAAGTTGCAGTCGGCGAGGGAGGGAGGGTGCTAATCTCTTTGAAAACATACTCACCGTTATTTCTTTTACCTACAGCCGGTGTTGTGACAAGAAAAGTTGTGGGAACAGAAATGAAACTCCCTCAGATCCAGTGATTATTGACAGGTATGAATGTATTAATTTTTATTCTTTGATGCCCATTACCCTCAGTCTTGCTTTCAGTTCATTCTGTGCATTGTTCCATTTGTTGTCCTTTTGTGTTACCATCACAGGTGGGTTGACTTGGAAACCTGGTGGCTCACTCTGTGGGGATTCAGTAATTGCTTGTGAGTTGTCAAGGGAAGCAGTTTCATCTGCCACCATGCTCACTGTGAAGAGTATTTTATGCCTAGAGAGTTTTTGGCTTTAAATGCAGTTATGTGCTCTAATGTGTTTCTTAGTAACTCACAGGTATTTTGTGTTACTTTTAGTTACCATTTGTTTATTAGTTACATGTTGTTCCCTTTTGTTAGGAAGCAATATGCCTTACTGAAAGCCTTGTGCCATTAAATTTGTATAACATAGCCGCTGTCACATGTTGAAAGTTACTGCAAAGTACAGGCATGGTAACTCAACTCCTTGGTAGGTTTTGAACAAAGCTCTGGCTTCAGCCACTTTCATGACGGACGTATCTTCTGATCATGAACTTTGGTTTCAATGTCTGAAAATTAAACCAGGAAAGACCCTAAGTTAAGCCTGACAAAATATGCAGGACCAGTGGAGAGCAGTGCCAATGTTTGATTAGCTGGAATAGCTGTTTGCTTAGTGGAGAATGTTAGCTATCTGACAGAGGGGACATCTTTCTTATTAGTAATCAAATAGGGCAGACCAGTTGTTGCCATCACTCTGGGATTGTGTCAGGCAATTGAAGGCTGGTTCAACAGTTTGAAGAACTTGGTGTTTAAAAAATCAATACAATTATATTTATCTTTAGTGTATCTGTCCTAATGGACTCAATGTAGAATTTCTACATGGAGTGCAATTATAAGACACAACATTTTTTTACATTTTATCTGGTGAATATTGCAAATAAATGCACCGAATATTTGCTTAATATTCTTCACTGTCATTGGCTCCTTCATTCCTAACGTCTGGCAGATGTTATAAAAATGATTTTGCATTTATGACTCAGGTTATTATGCTATTTCATTACAGTGGCTATTGAACATTTGTATAGAGCTGATATTATGATGTAATTTAAAGACCCATTAATATTGCACATTTATTGGGTTATCAATAGTGATGGCATTATAACCTGCAGTACGATTAATGTGAAAAAGATGGAGAAAGATGAAATAGTGTTTTCTCATACAATGCATTCAAATTTAAAAACATTAAATAAATAAAACAAATGATATTTTACTTGATGCAATTTATAGGGCAGTTCCACTTGTATATAACCAGAATGTTCCACTTTATAGGGCAGTTCCACTTGTATATAACCAGAATGGTTTATTTGAAGACCGGTCATTTTAGAATCTAAAATGTTCATTGGAAAATATATGTGACTGTGTCGCCTGCCCCCCCCCCCCTCTTTAGTTTTAACACAATCCCATAGTTCTTCATAAAATAGTTACGTTTAGTGGCTAACAAAACTATCGCAAAATGAATCCATGTTCGAAGAATAAGTGCTGTGTAGTGTTTTGGTGATAAGGGTGCAAATATTGAAACTGTATTATGTATGAGAAATCGGCTTCGTTTTTCTAAATTTATTTGAAATACTTAAAGCAAATGCAAATCTAGGAATTCAAAAAGAACTTCATGTTGCACCATTTACCACGTGCTGTAAAGATACAGAAGAGGCTTTAACCAGACATGCAAAGCTCAGATTCTTCCCAGAAAATAAAGAAGCAAGAGTAAATAGTTAGAAGAAAAGTTGACATGTATTGGATAAGCGCTAAAGTTAAGCATTTAGATCTGCATGGAGATATGGGCTCCAAGTCTGCACAGACATTAAAACAAAGTTGAAGTGAGAAACTGCATTTGCAGAGTTTTTTTTTCCCCCTTGTTTTGTTGCATGGCTTAGAGTCCCCTGGTGAGCAATCTCATCACTTGGCTAGTTGGTTCTAAAAGGAATCACAGAGAGCACGCTCTACCAGTTCCTTTTTGCCCTCGGACACATTTAGCAGGTTCTGAACAGATAAGGCATATTTGTCCTCAGGATATGAACCAATAATTCAATCTTGAATTGAGATCTATGACCACACATTTGTTCCAGCTTGGGTCCAAGCAGTGTTCCGTAAATCAAAGCCATTGTCCATCGCTAGTTGGTTGGGGGGGGTGGGGGGGGGTGGGGGGAAGCAGCTTACTGCAAATAAACTGGTCGGAGGAAAATCTTTTGACTGAACTGTATTCAGGGGAGCAGGGTTTTGGGGAGTTGGAGGGATGGGGGTGGTGGTGTAGTGAGAGGGATGAAATAACAGACAGGCTTTGTTATACCTCTGAGCAGGATGAAAATATTTTCATAGTAAAATAATGTTTTCTGGGAAAATAAAAAGAATGTTTTTTTCTTAGGGATGCCCATTTTCTATATCCCACAAATCTAAAGAGATAAATCCTATTTCAGTGATACATTCCGATGGGCTTAAATGATTGCAGGATGCTGTGAATGCTGTTTAAATCAGAACACAATCTGTGCTAAAATAATTCTTCCGTGCTAGTGCAGTATATTTTTTTGCGAACTGCGGAAATTCCTGGAAAGGTACATCCTCCTGCCTTTTCCTTCCCTGTGTGGGTTCCATGTAGATGGATGCAATGTCCAACTGTTGAAAATTGAAAAGACTGATTGTTGAGGAAGACAAGAGGAGGCAGGATTATATTACAATCACAACAGAGCACAGCAATGCTGTAGTGAGAGCTGTGCTGGGATACATTAAATGGGTTCACGATACATTACGGATAGCACACACTGCACAATGTTTCCCGTGGCACCCGTGCAGTCAAATAGCAAGTTGGCATCTTTACTAGTAGTAACTGGCATCCCCTGTAGAGCTGGCATTTCTGTACAGTTCAGGAGACTTATCATTCCAAGTGTGTCCTATTTTCCTGTACTGCAGCCAGACATCTGTTTATCCCATTTTCTCTCTCTTGGAGCGATTGGAATGGCTTTAGTTGAGTGAAAAGTTTAGTCAGGTTTAACAGCTGTTACTGAATTTCAAGCTTGCTGGTCTCTAAAATATTTTCTGTGGCCTTTGGATCTGCATGGTTTTTAATGGTTCTGAAACAATTCATGATTTTTTAAAGTTATTTTGTGTTTGCCAATATCACTGTATGTAATTGATGATGAATACTTTTATAGGTATGTCATTATCAATATTGTAGGATCAAATGTTTTGATTCAACACAATTAATGTTATTTAAGAACCATTTTAAGTTTTTAAGTGATGGTAGCATTAGTAGGCAAAGACTGATTTTTCAGTTTTCTTAGTCAACATTGGTTCCTTTCACTTCCTGTCACAAAGGTCAAAGAAAGCTGACCTTTGCTGGCAGCTTCAGTTGTTGAATAATTCATGTGATTGACTTTTTGTCAGTGCACACAGTTGTGCTCTGGGACATTTTATTCATTTACCTCATTTAAAGCGCCTTTCTGCACCTGTTCAACTATTAATATCATGTAATTTGTGCCTAATGCCGATTTTGCTTAACATTCATTGTATTTCTTATTAGCTATATTTCCAAACGATTATGTATGATTATTACTAGACCCTAGGAACAGTGATGAGTTATTCCCCAGACCTTTACATCTTCTTGTCAGGCTGTTTTCGGAAGCATTGAGAATAAACATTTGACCAATCCCAGCATTTTTGTTCCTAGTCCATATCCAACCGGCAGTTAAAAGATTTTCCCTTATGGCTTTGGAAAAGCATGATTAAACCCTACACTGTGGAAGCTGTACAAATGCCAGCATTTATAAGGTCAACGGTTTTGTTAAAAATGCAATGTAAATTAGAATCTGTGGAAAGGGACATTAAACAAAATTTAATTCATTGTCTTCTTGAATGTCATTTATGTTTTGGCTGAGCCTGGGAATGACAAGCAGGATTTTCAAATTTTAATAATTTTAAATTAAACATTGTTTTGTTATCTAGCACTTAGTACGCTACAGTGTTTGGACAATTAATGCAAAGCAGTGATTGTTGGTGGTTCCCACTGTATGTTTAGAGATTATATAGAAACCTTCTTTGAATGGCATGTTGTCATTATATCTGCATAATATAATTGGAACGACACAGTTTGGTGTTAAGTTTTCCTCTTCATGTTCTCGTGTACGTTAGTGTGTCAATGTTAAAACAAAGGGCAGATAGTGGCTCAGCATTTCATTCTCTAAGCTGTACCTTGTACCAAATAAATTGCAAGTCTTCTGCGTAAACAGTTGTTTCTCTCTTTCCATTGGTGTTCCTGCACATATTTCAAGGATACAGTATATTTCTGATTAATGAGCATGGCAGTAGAAAATACATTTCAGGTCAGGAGAAACTACAAGTGCAGTCTCCATACAAGTGCACAGGTGTGAACATTTCTGCATTATTTATGACCATCTCACATCTCTTGTTCTATAGAGGAAAAACAAAACAATTTTGAGAAGTGCTGTGCTCATTCAGTCTTCACTACTAAATATATCTCAGCGTCTAAAGACTAGAGTGGAATGTCATTGGAAAAAAGCCAATGGGTTGGGGTGGGGTGGGGATTGGGGGTATGGTGGAGATGGAGGGGAGGGCCACAGGGATGGAAGCTTAGAGAGAACGACTGTATAAAATTAGAGGGGGGGGGGTGAAATGGACGCTCATATACAAAGTGATATTAAGACGAGTGCAGTGCACGTGATATGAGCATCAGTGAGGGAAGGGCCAAGCTATCAAAACTGTGCAAAATGAGGAACCTGATAAAAAACCATTCTGTGCTTCTGTTGTACTCTTATCGGGTGATAGTGCCCTAGTCTGTAATTTTGTTTGGAAGCCTTTGATAAATTGCTTTAGGTTATGGAAAAGTCCATCAAAATCCAAACACTGTTATTCCAATGTTACAGAAATGGGTGATTTTTAAAAAAAAAAAATCAGCAAATGAACAAGAATATTTTTCTATAACCTTAAGTGAAAATAAACCATGAAAGTGGAAATGGAGCTGTTGGAACAAAGTTTTAATAACAAACTTTTATAAAACCCTGCATCTGACTCAAAACATGTACTTATTTGCCAAAATGATACATCATTTATTTCCACCAAAGTGTCACAATTTATAAGGAAACCAGAATTGATGGTGACGGAGTGGTTGGAGATAGGTGGGGGGTGTGGCAGAGGATGTGGTATCGTGATGGAAATTCTTAGCTTCAGAGAAGGAGGTTTCCACAGCAGAAGCTAGAACATGACTGGCAGACAGAAGAGAAATCTCAGGGATCTTAACCTGAACTTGGCAGAGCATCCACAGATTACATCAAAGAGAAAAGGGGGTGGGGGGGGGGGGAATCCATCAACAAGTAATGTTTGTGGATTTGAACAAAGAACTGAATTTGTTATTGTCTTTTTTTATACTCTGCAAAGTGTATCGTTGAAACGTAAACTCAAATGGCTTGCTTTCTGTACCCCACATCACATTTTATTAGAGTTGGCCTAGGGTCATTTTTTATATAATACTTAGTGATATCCAAATATCCTGCATATTAAGAAATTTTGTTATTAAGATCTGAATCCCATGAGTAAATTTAGCCAGGGCCAAGGGAAGAAAGGAAACCTTAGATAAGGAGAGTTTGATATAATAAAGTTTGTTTTAACAAAGTTTGATTGCAATTTAGCGTAGAAGTAAACAAAACTAAAATCAACTGTTATCTTTTTATTCCTAATGATAAATACTGTAATGTGGAACAGCTGGTTGGTTTGCTATGGATCATGTTGTGTTTCTCTAATAGTAAATTCGTTGGGAAATGAGTTGAACATATGTGCAAAGGAAGGGCTTTCCATTTGTGTTGTTGTAAGACATGTAGAATGGGCCCAGCTAACGGAAGAAGCTGGCTCCAGCTTGTCGCTGGTGAAAGACGAAACACGGTTACACATCTGGTGAGAAAGAGCAGTTCATTTGCCGAGACAGCTCTCCCTGCTGTAGCTGAAAGAGCTTATTTTGATTGAAACAAAGCAGTGGGGGCTGGGGTGTCAGTTACTACAACTGGATCTACTGAGAAGTCTCAGGGTTCAATAATGAAGACAAACTAAGATTACAGTGTGCAGGAGTTAAACCCCTAAACATCATTTACCCGCACTTCTTCGTTTAATAAATCTAATCTCCTCCTCACAAAAGTTTGCTTGAAAAGGCGCAAAACTTTCAGAGCAACCGGAAAGCAACAATTAATCTGCACCTAAAAAACAAAGTTATTGAAAAGCAAATTGTTAGCTTCAGACTTGGTTCATCTGACTGTGACATATGTGCAGTTAAAGAACTTAATTCGGTTGTGTATACAATACGAACACTCCCCTTTTTAGAACTGAATGCACTGCTGGCACTCTACCCATTCACCCTAGCCATGCTTTGAGGACTTATGACCGCACAGAAGCCTTCATTTAGGCAGGCGACAAAAAGCCCTAACAGTTGGAGTAGGGCTATTAACGCACAATGGGCTGACGCGGGCTCCCATTCTTTCTGATTAACAACCAATAAAATTGAATTGGTTTTGGTATTGTGTGGACTGTCAGGTATGCACTTTGCCAACCAAAATTTGATTAGGATTTCCTCTACCAGTTTATGTCGCCCTTCTGTGGCGCGTATGTCTTGGCTAGCTAGCTATTTACTCTTATCCAGTCTAAATTACATTATCAGCTTTTTCTTGAATGGAGCTGTAACCCTTACTTTTATCCATCTGGAAGAAGATCACAGACAGGACAAAGAGGGAATAATAAAGAATGCGGAATGGTTTCATCAAAACCACCTTTTAAAAAGTGAGATGTTTTTCACAAAGTTTGGTATATTTAATACAAGCGATGAATTAGGACCAGAGCAAATAAAGGTTCGACCTGAAGGACTTAGCAATCAATATTTGTACTCTTTCTTTTATATATTGTAACACATTCTATCTAGGATGAAAACTGTTTAAATTGTTTGTTTAAAATTTTCTTGTTGTCATACTTGCAATGTTTTGACAGTGAGAGAGCGATTTTTCATCAGACTTGGTGACAGCACTCACACAGCAATTAAGTACAATTTAACTTTAGTGCCCAGAGAAAGAGAACATAAAAATGCTCACCCTGTGTTTTTGTGGGGCCTGTTAGTGACCTAATGTTGGGAGATCTATAGTTTGTTTGTTTGTTTATGTCAATTATTTCATTTGGCCTCTTGATTGGCTTTATGAGAGACAGGGCCTGGGTGAAAGTCAGAATGATTTGTGACAGAAGTATGCAAACAGCTGAAAAATATTATAATAAAAAAGTTTTCTCAGGTCGGTGTACATTAATTAGGGGACCCTGCAGCCTTGAACTCCGCATCAGTTCAGTTTTGAATTCTTTTACTCATTCTTCACTTTGTGTATTACAGTTTTTATATAGGGAATAAAACTTAACAATTTCAAAGAACCTGCCTTTCCAAAACTTTAATTGTTCCTTCGACGGTGAAACAGCTTTTGCAAGAGTTCAGAATGAAAGGCTGGCTTTTATATAAGTGTCTATTGTTGCCACTGCACAGGCGCTATATGATGGAAACTATAACATTAATTCTGTTTTAATATAATGGAGTAATTGACTCCTATCTACAAATTTTTGTTTTCAATGTATTGCATGAGAAGAAAAACTTTAAGTAAATCCCGTGGCTCTGATGGACACACAATTCAACACGGGGGTAAGTAATGCAAACCTTTCCACGGATTCACACCCACAACATTTGTTTCAAATTAAAAAAGGTTTGTAAATCAGATCAATATGCTTGGATGCTGCGGTCCCTCAGTGGGATTTCTTGTGTCAGTTCTTCCTCAATATTTGCTTATTGGAAGTGGTGCCAATGAGTGCCTCCCACATCTATTTCCATTTTCAGAACATAGCAATTTGTACTGTGACATTAGAAAGATTGGGTAAGGAAATATTCTGTAGATAGGATTGAACATGCTGCTGGGTCCTGCTGTTTGAGGTCATAGGACACCGATGGATGTGGTGGACAGAATTCATCTGTTACCTCCATGATTTGTGCAATGGTCCATGGCCAAGAGAAGCCCAGAGAAAGGCAAAATGAATTTAACAGTAAGCCTTCTGAAATAATACTGATCATTTATTAAATCAGATGTTCCACTTTAAAATCAATTCATAGGAAAAATAAAAGGAAATTACTTCTGTAAATTAAATACAACACGGTTAGGAATTGTAAGACTTTTATCAGTAAAATATTTAAAATTAATCTGATAAAGCTGTTAAATGATACACAACAGATTTTTAGCTAAATCTCAGTTTAGAGATAATTTTTCATCTTTCAAGTGTGGCATCAAAGTAAACCACTACTCATTTTCCCTGAGAATTCGTTATAATTACTTCTATCATTTTTATGCTCCGGAACTTCCATGCGACTTCTATGAAATAAACGGTATTTCAAAACATATTTTATTCTCATTCATTAAGAGCAGAAGTAGCTAATTTGCAGTGACTTTGTGGGATGATGTGAAAGTAATTAATCGTGTGTGTTTCAGGTCATCCTGTAACCAGAACAGAATTGTCCAATTGGTAGTAATTGTACAGGAGATGTGTGTGAAAAATGTTGAGATGTACAGTCTCATTATGGAAATATGTGCCTTTGAACTTTTGAGTCTTAAATTAGTTTATGTTGAACATAGTCATTAGTTACATCTTGAAGTCCAAAAAGACCACTTAAATTATACCATTGTTCATTATAAATTAAAGACAAACCTGTTGGCTATGTTCATTGTATTATTATTCCCAGGGACTGATTTGCTGGCGAGTTATCTACATTTTGAAGTGTCGGAATCTGTGCTACTCAGTTGAATCATGTGCCAAAGTAGTTTTTTTTAAAAAAATGCCAGTATCATCAATTGAATGTAAAAGCTCTCCACAGAGAAAATTTGTTTTTACTGTTCCATACCTGTCGCGGTGGAATTTACTGGTCAAATTGAGGAAAAAGACTTGTTTAGGTGAAAATAATGATCATAAATAGAGTCATAGAGGAAAGGGAAGGAAAGTGGTGACAGTACTTGCTATCAAGACCTGCAATTCCAAGAAAATATGAGTGTTCTGATCCAGGGAACCAGTAATTATCTTTTTGTGAAGGATGTACAATGGTGCTAGGATGATGAATTGATCACAGATTGGAAGCGTGGTTTAACTGTCATGTTACAGAGATAAGAGGGTGCTCAGGGATTGCTCATTCTTTCTGCTAGTTCACAGCCAGCCAGTTTATTAGCACAAATCCCAAATGTTTAGTAAACTCATTAGGTTCCATCTAATGCTAATTTATCATCATAGATGGAAACATAGCAGTGGAGGCCAGAGAACTGTACAGAAACCTCACGATTTACGGGGCTTTCTGATCAATCACACTCCTCCTCTGGTCGTTTCTCTTTAAAAGCTTTAAACTGTACAGAATGATACATAGGATTAAGCTGTAGCAATCATTTTACGGACCCAGGAGTTATCTCTCAGAAGATGGTTATCAGAAAGATTTTGAAAATACAAACTTAAGCCAGGTGTGGTCCAGTTATCTTCACAGACGGGTGAAGAAATCATTGAGCAGTTTTGCTAGAAGCTCCTCTGCACAGAGGTGCATCTTATTGTGCAAATGTCAATCGGAATATATTTAAACTTTATGTGGTAGTATTATCCACGGAAAAGAAAGCAGGTTTTAAAAGACCAATGCTCTTGGCATTTTCTTACATGTTCTATTGTATTTTGGAGAGGCTAATAACCCTTTTTGCTCTTTGCCAGCACCTGCAAAGATAATGAAATTCCTATGATATTTTGCCAGGTAAAATGTGAATGGCAGAAGGAAAGCTATTGAATTTTTATGGATCTTAATCATATAAAATGAGATTCATGGAGCATGCAGAGAACTGGGCTCTTCAACATTTCCTTTTCCATTGAGGTGCAGTGTCACTGCTCTTTCACTATGTGGTGTTAGGTGTACTTTCATAGTATACCCGGCTCCGCTTCTGAAAGGAAAACTCAAACAACATGAATCTGATTTGACTAACTGTGATAATGAAATATGGCAGAAATTTCCTTGTGCTGGTTCAGTGACAGGAAAGGTCCTGGATGGTCTATATTAATCCATCTGACTTATGTTCCCGTGTCCTGATTCACTTTATGATTAAAACCTGCTGCAGGTTTCTTTGCCAATTGAAATCCGATCTCATCTGCAGTGCAGTTGTATTGATCCCTATTTAACATCAAGGCTCAGAATTGATTGGTATTGATTAACAATAAAAACACTCGGGTGCTTGTCCAGCAGTAAGTCCAATAGTTAGAATGAAAGAGTACTGTGCTGCTACTGTGTATTGAATGGGATAGAGGAGAAATAGTGGTGAATATTAACAAAAACAAAATGTTGTAACTCTTTGGTACAGCAACAACAGAACAGTGTGATTTTGTTTGGAATAACATTATTTCTGTTTTGGCTGTCCCTGTTATTAGTATATTGTGTATTCGTATATACAGTATCACCAATTAAGACTATTTAAATCTTTAAGGTTTTTTTTTATTCTTTACTTGATCTTCTCAGAGGTTGGGCAATAAATTTATTTCCAGTCTCCTTTGCTGCTCCATGACTGGTTCCTCGAAGCTGCATTAGATGTAGTCTCGCTGGCCTAACTTAACATGCCACTCACCTTTAAGTGAGGAAAAACACATCCTCCATTTGACTTTTTTTTTGGAGAACTTGGCAGAAAATACGTTTTATGATATTTGTTTTATCTACTTGAACGCCTAAAAGTCACTAAAACCAATATGGAGTTTTTAAAAAATAGCAACCAATCAGAAACAAAACTGAGTTAGAAATTTTTAGATAAATTATCCCACGCAACAAATGCTTGTGTTTGATTGATTCAACTTTTCCAGTCCTTCCTGGCTACTTTTGGGAACCATCTGGGCTTCATCTACTGTTTGTAAGTATTGGAAGAGGCTGAAAACATCTGATAGAGATTATCCAATGTTAACATTCAGAAGTTTACAGTTATATAATGATCAAACCGCTCCCCACAAAATCTCCCATGAGATATCAATTGTGTGAAGATGTCTTTAAAATATAATGTTTACAAGTCAGGCCTTTTAAACTTGTACTGCATATGCAGGCAGTTGCTAATTTAATTTTGGATTGAATAAGCCCAATTTGCTCTCTGTAATGTTGATTGAGGAATCATTTCAACAAGGCTGTACCCTGTAAGTACTTGATGTTTGTTTGTCTGTGGAAAGCCACTAGAATCCCATCCAACTGGGACTATGAGGTCAGGCATGTCCATAATGAAGAGCAGCCTGACAATATAAAACCGCTGTGGTTATGGTTATTTGTGTAAAAGCTATCGTTTGCTTTTTTAGCAGCAAGCTGAGCCCTACCAAATTTACTCCTCAGGCTATAGAAGCCTGTATGGGATCACTGTCCCTGTGATTTACTCACTGATTAAACATATAATCAAAATGTGTCCATTCTTTAATTTTACTTCCTCTCTCCTAGTTGCAAAATAGCACGATCTTTCTTGAACAAATAAAACCGTTTAAATATTTAAAAAAAAACACTAAGATGCAACAAGGTGCAAACTAGAGCAATGGAATAAAACCCGTTTTTGTTTGTTTGTAGTGTAGTGTACTCTTAAACGATCAGGTACAGTCATAGAGTACTTACGATCAGTTTACAAATTTGGAAGGCTCCGATCCCACCATCGCTATCTGAGAACTTTTCAGCAAATGTGTTAATTTGTGGGATTGTATCAGATAAAACGATCAGATTGTTCACGTCCAGCTGAATCACTAATGTGCTCAAAAAAGAAAGCTTAAATCCATTCTGGTCAATATGTAACCCAAATCGAGGCAATTAAAAATAAAGCACCCACTGAGTTTGGCTAGAAATTTGCAGGCTCTTCATTTGATATATTATTAGATGTTACTTTTACTAATGATAAAACATCACTTCAAGATGAGCCCAATTAACCATATAACATTTCGAGGCCATCCCATACCCAGACTAACATTTCTATTATTGCACAATGTGATTCCTCCATAATCTTCCCTGATGATGTGCTATTTCTCTGGCAGGGTGACTCACTCGGAGATGGAAATGCCAGGGTATACTCAAAAGAGAGACTGAAAGTGGCACTGGATGTCTGCAGCAATGTTTCTGGATCCCATATAGTTTCACAGTTTCATTTCAAATGACTAACATACTATTGCTCACTCCCACCCCACGCACCCACCCCACGCACCCACCCCACGCACCCACCCCACGCACCCACCCCACGCACCCACCCCACGCACCCACCCCACGCACCCACCCCACGCACCCACCCCACGCACCCACCCCACGCACCCACCCCACGCACCCACCCCACGCACCCACCCCACGCACCCACCCCACGCACCCACCCCACGCTCCCACCCCACGCACCCACCCCACGCACCCACCCCACGCACCCACCCCACGCACCCACCCCACGCACCCACCCCACGCACCCACCCCACGCACCCACCCCACGCACCCACCCCACGCACCCACCCCACGCACCCACCCCACGCACCCACCCCACGCTCCCACCCCACGCACCCACCCCACGCACCCACCCCACGCACCCACCCCACGCACCCACCCCACGCTCCCACCCCACGCTCCCACCCCACGCTCCCACCCCACGCTCCCACCCCACGCTCCCACCCCACGCACCCACCCCACGCTCCCACCCCACGCTCCCACCCCACGCTCCCACCCCACGCTCCCACCCCACGCTCCCACCCCACGCTCCCACCCCACGCTCCCACCCCACGCTCCCACCCCACGCTCCCACCCCACGCTCCCACCCCACGCACCCACCCCACGCACCCACCCCACGCACCCACCCCACGCACCCACCCCACGCTCCCACCCCACGCTCCCACCCCACGCTCCCACCCCACGCACCCCCCACCCACCCCCCCCACACACCCACCCCCCCCACACACCCACCCCCCCCACACACCCACCCCCCCACACACCCACCCCCCCCACACACCCACCCCCCCCACACACTCCAATTGAATAACAAATAACTACTCTCCACATTGAATACCTGTTGGAAGAAAAAATTAAAAACCTGGCATGCAAACAAATCCTGAGTACAAGATTTTATTATCCGCACCAAATATTTGTTAGCACCATCAATGACTTTGACTCAGTTACCATTGTTCTGAAGCCAGTCTGGGTATATATCTGGTCTAACTAACTTGTGGGAGCATCTATTTGATCTTGTTCACCCAATATTACCTGTCAAATTGACATTAGTCTAAAACCGAGTAGCATGAGTGAGTACATTATGGTCTTCACAAAGCCAAAGGATGAACCATGGGATAATGTAACAGTGTCACCCTACTAAATACATCAGTGAGAGAAATTGAAAATCGGAGCATTGACAAGGTGCTACAATACATCAGTTGAGGTATTCTATACAAAAAGTCTGCAGCCACCTGTCCCAGTAGATTGCATGTTCCTCAATTAATATAAAGTAGTGAAACTAAATTCTCGTTGAAAGCAGTATATTTGATGCCAGTGCAGCACTTTGAAAGAGATTCCAATTCATGACTAATACTAGACAGAACTGTGTGTGAAATAATAACAACAAAAAAATATATATATATTTTGGTTATTATTTCACTATATATGAGTGTTTTGTGTGTGTGCGCAGTAACCTATGACCATATCTTCCTTTGGAATGGCCACCCTAGTTGCAACAGGCTTCAAAGATGAGAATGGCAGTTGACAGTCAGATAAGTTGGAAGTGCCATGAATAACCCCCATCATGAACAATGTTCGCATGAGGGAAATCTTGATGTGAGCTCAGTGGGAAAAATCCAAGAGGCATGCTTGGAATCATTTTCATTCAAGGGATTTTGAGCAGATATTCCCATATTGCTATCTTCCAAGACCCTCACTAGCATGGATGCCAGGATTGGGTCAATGCCATTCAATTAATGAGAAATGTAAAATTGTCCAAGTGCAGGTAAGATTCAACAAAAAATTTGCTGCTGATGTTGAAGATGTGCGCACCAGAATGAGTAATCGCAACCTCAGCATTTGCATTGCTTTGTAACTCTGACCTCAATTTTCCTTTTAAGGTGGAGTATTGCTATCCACTACAAAAAAAATCTAATCTAACTAATTACTGTCCAATCAGACCCCCTCCCAATAAGCAGTGAAATGATGGATGAAACAATTAATGGTACTATCGAGTTACATCTGTTCCATCGTAGCTTACACACCAGTACTCAATTTAGATCCAAGAACTGTAAACCAGAAGAACAGCAAATGTGACTGTCAATAATGACAAGGCAACATTCAACCATTATAATATCATGTTGCTCTAAAAAAAACTGACAACAAGAAGGGGGGGGCAGTAGGGAAACCCCCCAGTGACTGGAGTCATAACAACACAAAGATAGTTGATAGTTACTAAAGGAACTCCCTGCTGACTTCATTAATTTTTTTTGGAGGTTCATGCTGGTGAGACCCAATCTTTCTAACAATGATGTCATTCCACTTTAGAGCACGACAGGACCTGGGTAGACTCCCAGATTGAGTTGATAAGTGTTGGCATCATTTGTGTCTTAGAAGTGCGAAACAACAAGACCTCACCATGACCTTCAAAGGAACTGTCATGCTTAAGGATTTTCCTTTTCACAAAGAGGAATTATAATTGCATTCTCTGTAATGTCTTTTAAAGCAAAAAGTAGTCCCTCTAAAAAGGCACCAAGCAAAATGCTGTTAATATGTTAATTGAAAGCTGTTCTCTTCAGAGATTAAAGAATAGGTGGGTTTGTTATTTTGTCCACCCATTCTGTTGGAAGGTTTTATTTCATACTCTGTGCAGGTAGAAATAAATAATACAGATTTAATGAGGTTTTGAAAATTGAAAATGGAGAAACAATCAGACAGCTTTTGATTTTAGACAAGTAGGATGGCCCATTGATCTGCAGAAACATGGGGTATGCTTTATTTCAGATTATTACATGAAGAAAAGTTGTAATGTTTCTACATTATGAGCCAAACATCATTCAATAAGGTCAACCTCAGCAGAAGATCTGGGGGAATTCCAGGTGACAAAGTATAATTTGTTGACGAAACCCCAGCCACCATCAGACGGCTGGATCAGGAGAAACAATGGTCAAGTAGTTTACTCTTGGAAGAAATGGTGCAGAGGTATGTGCTTCCAGGAAGTTGTAAAGCTTGGCTGCAATGCAGGTAAAAGATTGCATTCAATTGGTGGGGGAAGGAGAAGAACTGGAAAGAATGTAATGAGAGTGGGACATCCTAAAAGGGAATTGAAATATAGAACATAAATGCAAGGAATTTTTTCTATTCAGTGTGTTGCTGAGATTTTGAGCTGCAGCATTTTGAATGCATATCCTCCTCATGAAGGTGGTTCAAGTATAATCATGGTTTGTAGGTAGATGGGTTTTGACTGATTCAATTTCTGGGCTGGAATTAGGAAATACGTACAAGTGGCTTTTCTGCTCAGTAGGAAAAATTCTTCACTGCCATTGTTGCTTTTATTGGCTTTGGTTCTTCGAAATTCTGCCTTTTTCCATTGTGGAAATTGGAATTTTAATACGACATGTTTCTTGCTCAAGTCGATGGGCAGAATAGAATTGGCAGTGTATATCAGTTCCAAAGTAATCCCAGGCAAGTAAGTTCTTGACCTACTGGGATGTGCAGAGGGTGGATCTGTTTCTACCCCCATTTATTTGATTACTTCTTAGTTTCAATTAATTTTATTTATTTAAAGACTTTGTTTTTGCGCGTTTTTTTGACAAGACCAAAATCTCTGCCCTTAACTTGTCTCCTGGGGCAGGCATCAGCATTCACCATTAGAAACCCACTGATAACGGAGGCCTCGCTTCTCACCTACAAGGTATCTTGTGCAAGGGATGCAAACCGTTTGACCTTCTATTTTCACTCTAGAGGAATGCATGGAGGAGAGTGAATCTGGGCAGCAGGTTGCATTCGTTTGAGTCATGAATCAAGAGGAAGAGGCTTGATGACACTAATGTGATTTCACTAGGTGTTTCCATTAAATCGGTTTTAGAATGCAATTAACATTACTTCATAGTTCTTATGTAATAAGTACATTTCACAATAGACAATAGGAGCTGGAGTAGGCCCTTCGGCCCATTGAGCCAGCACCGCCATTTTACAGATCATGGCTGATCACTACTATCAGTATCCCTTTCCAGCCTTATCCCCATAACCCTTAACTCCTTTCATAAATCCATGTTGATTCTGCCCAATCCCATCATTTTTGGGTAAGGAATCTTCAGTACCATCTAATGGAATCTGAAGGATTTCTCAGTGTTAATGCCAACATGTTTGAGCCTTCCTTATGTGTACAATTGTGGAAGTCCTGAACTTGCTTCCTGCTTTCTGCCAGCCTTTTCCCAACTGTGTTCTGGCATCACTCTCCCCATTGAATAGAGCAGCACTGGGTAACTTTGATCTTGTTGGAAATCTGCAGAAAAACACATTTGCAAGGAACATCTCTATTCACTTACCTGAGAAGTAGAAGCCTGCGTAGGTCATTTGGTCTCTTGTACGTGCTCAGATTTCCATCAAATCACAGCTGATCTTGTACCTCAGGGCAACTTTCTTGTATTAACCATGTATTTCATGATTCTCTTAGTATCTCAAAATCATGTCCTTGAACATATTCAGCAACTTGGGCCTCCTCAACAAAATTGAATTACAAAAAAAAAACAGCAGTACCTTTTGGGTGAAAAACATGTCTTCTCGACTTTTGCCCCTTATTTGAAACAGTGATCCCTCAATTCTATGCATTACAGTTAGGGGAAACATCAGCTCCACTTCTACCCTGTCAAGCCTCAGAGGAATTTTGTATATTTTAATGAGATCCTCTCGCATGCTTCTGAATGCAAGAGATTATAGGATCAGTCTGCTTAATCTCTTCTTGTACAACAAACGCACCACACCAGTTGTAACTCACACTTACAACTGTATATGCTTCCTTGGGTAGGGAGACCTGATCTCTATACAGTATTTCAGATATTATTTTGACAGGCCCCCCCACACAATTGGAGCAAGACCTCTTTATTTGTGCTCAAATCATTTGGCAATATTGGCCATTAAATTTTTAGCTTCCTAATTTCTTCCTAGTTTCATGTTAATCTGCCAATTAATGTACGAAGAATACAAGGATCCTCAACCTTTTGATCATTATTTTTAAAATTCCTCACTTTTCTATTTCTTCTGCTAAAATGGATGGCCTTCCATTCTTCCACATCTGCCATGCCATTGTCCATTCACCTAAATCGCCTTTTCTCCACCCTTTATTTGACTATGGCCCTCCCCCACCCACCCCAGGACTTTGCTCAGTTTATGGGTCCTCTTCCCTGTGAGGCAGTCACGTTTTGGTTTCTTCCTTACTTCGCTCCTACCGACCAGTTAAAAATAACATGAGGTGAAAAGAAAACATGGCCCTTAATGTGCTGTGGCCCCCGTCGGGCATCCATTGAGAATGGCTCGTTTCTGCTTCCCTGCATCGTTGCTTTGTATTAAGAGTAACTTAGATATACTCTTGATACGTTTATGTAAACCATTGAAATAGTTTGTGAACAGCTAATGCCCCAGCATCAATCCTTGTGAGCACTTCGATAGAACTAACCCATCTCAAAAAAGTATTATTTTATTTCCTATTCTCTCTTTTTATCCATTAACTGATTCTCAGCCTGTAGCAGGATACCATGCATTCTAATTTTATTAATAATCAGTTGACTGACAGCTTATTAAAGGCCCAGTGAAAATCCAAATACATCACCTGATTGAGATATCTAATTACCTCAAAAAGCTATAATGGATTTGTCATACATAATTTCCTTTCATAAATCCATGTTGATTCTGCCCAATCCCATCAATATTTTCCAAGTGCCCTGTTACCACTTCCTTAACAATGTATTTTAGCATTTTCTCTACTATTGCTGTTAGGCTGTCTGGTTTATTGTTCCCTTGTTTTCTCTACATATCCCTTCCTGAAAACTTTGTTAGATTTTGTCTAACTTCCAATGTGTGGAAATAGGTCAATGGAATTTTGGAAGATGACCATTATCACCTCCAGTACCTTCATAGTCACCACCAATCAAAAACTTCAGGGCAAACATTATCAGGTCCCTTTCAATCCCACTATTTTGTCCAGTGCTAAAGTTTACTGATACTAATTTTTTTTAGCTCTTTATTCATTCTGTAGTACTACCATATCTGTGATATTTACTGTCTTTTTCACAGAAGATGAGTACAAATATTTGTTTAATTACTTTGTCTTTATTCTCTGATACAATTTCTCCCATACATCTACTTCAAACTGCCCCTGCACCCCACCCCCCCCCCCCCCCCCCAAATTACATTCCACCTTCAGCAATCCTAGTGCTCTGTGATTAGTAAGGGATTACTTAAAGTGGTATTTGAGTGGGAAAGAAGGTTGAGAATCACTGCTCTAGACCCAATATTTTGCTTGGGAAAAATTGTCATTGGCCCCATTTCCTTTGGAGTTATGAAACCGTAAGTTTTCAAACTTTTTCTTTCCACCCATTCACCCATTCCCTTAAATGAGCACCTATGGCATAGGGAATACTTAAAGTGGAATGTGAATTGGGGGGTGGGGGGTGGAGTTTGAAAACCACTGATCTACATGAAAGCTCATACTGTATTTCTTGGAAAGGCCCCATTATCCTCCTGTGCTGAATTCTGAAATTTTCCTCATGCTAGTTAGCCACTGGCTAGATCACTATTCTGGTTTTCTTTGTTTTTAACCTTAACAGAATAATGCTTTAGTGGTAAAACAATGTACTAATTATTAGCGATAAATTTTTACAGACATAGCTATTAACATAGTTAAACATTCTATCATAGCCAACTCAAGCCTCATGCATCAGCAATTATTTTATTCAGATTTAAGCTCCTAGTTTTAGTTTGAACTAAATCACTGTAAATTTTTACATTAAACTTGATCATATTCCCAAAAGGCCCCTTTAGTATCAGATGATGAATTAACCCTTTCTTATTACACAATAGTTGATATAATATTTCATTTTCCCTCAATGCTTCCTTAATGTTTTGATCTGGAGTACTCCATGAATTCATCCTGTATTACTGCATTTGATTTCTCCAGTTTTATTGTGGATTTAAAGTCTTCCAGGATTGTGATGTTCTCCTTGTTATGAGCACCTTTAATTTCTTGGCCTCTGGTGAAGGGATGTGAGATTTCTTGTGCCCGACGGGGGCCACAGCACATTAAGGGCCATGTTTTCTTTTCACCTCACGGTATTTTTAACTGGTCGGTAGGAGCGAAGTAAGGAAGAAACCAAAACGTGACTGCCTCACAGGGAAGAGGATCCAGAAACTGAGCAAAGTCCTGGGGTGCTACCTCACTTTGGAGGCCAGTCTATGTTTTTCTTTTGCTCCTTGTAATTTTTTTTTAGATGGACCAGAACTAAAGCTATTCCCTCTCCGCTGCTTTTACCTCATTCTTTATTATCAGAGATCCCCACCTCATCTTCCATTTTGTCTCTTCCTCCTAACAGTTAATTTCCTGGAATATTTAATTCCCAGCTTTGCTCACTTTGCAACGACATCTCTAATGGCTTTTAGATCATGCACATTTATTTCTATTTGCACCATTAATTCACTTATCTTGTTACAAAAGCTGTCTGCATTCAGTTAAAGAAATTTCAGCTTTATCTTTTTGCCATTCTTCTCTGCTTTGACTCTAATTGGGGGTGTATTCTTTTGTTCAGAAACACTGACCTTTCCTGACAACTGCAGTGCTGTTTTCAGTGTCCTTCCTCTTTAATTTTCTAGACTTCCCCTCCCAGATCCTTCATCCAGCTATGCATGCCTCTCCCTACCATATAGAGACTATATAGTTTTATATAATCTAGTTTAATGCCTTGCGTAGACTGCTAGTTAATGCTTTGGGAGGCTGGCCGCAGACTAATTCTAGTGAATACTCCCACTTCAGAATATAGCTCCCTTTTCCAGTTCTCGAGCCATTATTCCACAAATTAAAACCTCTTTCTCTCAACCTATCTTTGGGTTACAGATTCAGTTCTCCAATATTAATGACCTCTGCCATTTTGCACATAGCCTAGTTAGTAAATCCAAAGACTGTTCCTCATTTGGATCTTGGATCTCACATCCCTTCACCAGAACCTTCTATTTTCCTGTCTAGGTAATTGGCTTTCACATGGACCATAACATTGAGATCTTTCCCCCTTATTCCTCATTTCATTACAACTCTGAAGAGATTTACACTTCAGTAATGCAGTTACAGAGGACCAACCACCCCCGCCCCCACCAAATCCCATGAGCCTGCCTCTGTTATTATCACGTACTTTTCCCTTTCCCCTCCCCAATGTAAAAGGCTCATTTTATAATACGATTGTGCTTAGTTTGCTCATCCATTCTGTCGTCTGTTAACATCCTTGCATGTTGCAAGAACCTCCTCCTTCTCAGACAAATGCCTCTTGTAGTCACATCATCCTGTCGTCTTGACTGACCAATTACCGGGCATTTAAACTGAGAGGTGTGACTGCCACTTGAAACACTATTCGGGCACCTTTCCCCCCTGATGCATTACAATTGTTGAAACTTAGAAGCCAGCCAATTCACTTTGAGCTGCAGACACTTACTGGATGGTTGCTAAAGTCATGATCATTTTTATCAACTTCCATCTACTGCAGTCCTGTCATGCCTGTCTGAAAGTAATTATGTAATTTAATAATTCTTTTCACTGTCACCATGACCTCATCAAAGTTCCTTTCTCACTAAAGCCCTCACTCTATGGACACTACATTGAGAGAATACTAGGCTAAAAACATGCTGTTTTGCATTGGCCCCAGAGACTTAATTTCCCAGGTATCAGCACCTTTGAGTCACCTGATTTCAATTAACCAGTTCTTGTTGATGATCCAATTACTTAGGAGACGAAGCTGACTTGTTTACCATTTTAAATTCCTCCTTTTTAAACCTATAAAGACGATTACATTCTGAAAAACATTTTTTTTTCATTCAGAATGAGAATGGTGGCACCCTGTTACTCCACAAAGTCCACACTTTTGGTCACTGCACTCAGAAGGTTTGTGCTAACAACATAGCTTGCTTTCACCTGGGGAAGAGGGGGATATCTCTAAGGGATTGGGGTGTTCATTTACATTGTTTGGTTGGATCCATTTTGGTTGTTTTGTGTTCCAAAGTATTTTAAGTGTATAATTTTTTTCATATAGAATCACTGCACGGAAAGAAACCCCTTTAGCCCATTGAGTCCCTGCTGATTGCTGAGCACCTGTTTACTATAAGCTTCCCATCATCTCCCCCACATTATATGAAACACTTAAAGGCGATCCACAGGGGAAAGTTTACCTACCAGCCCATATATGTTTGAGATATGGGCGGAAACCCATGAGCTTTGCGTTGGAGTTTAGGATTGAATCTTTTACGTTGAAGCTGAACTGGCAGTCGTATTATCCATGCCACTGTACTACCCTTTTGGTTTATAACATGTATCAGACATTAATTTTTTTTCATTCTCGATTAAATTTTAAAACAAGATATTCATTAACATTTGAGGCTTCGATCCGATATACTCTTCCCCGTAGAGCTGGAAGCTACCTGTAATTTTTTTTCAGCATTTCTCGGAGAGGGATTGTATTCTGTGTGCAACCCTGCCTAGTTCAGAGCTTGCAAGAGAGGATTGAATGACTTCTGCCCACAATATGCACAAAACCAGACATTGAGTGGAAGGTGTGGTCCCATGATTCATAAAACTATGCCAGAAGGGCCAAGTGGTCATTTGGATGGTGGGTGTGATGCTTTTACCAAAGTGGAAGTAGAAATGTTGGCTCACTGCAGTAATACCTAATAAATGGCTCACAGGGGCATTTCTGTGTCAACTTGAAGGTGTCACAACTGTAATGGAGACCTTGATCAAATAAAAAAAGGTTTTTTTAAAATAAATGTTGAAGGCTGCTTATCCTATCGTACCCTCCCTCGTATAACATGCAGTCATTCTTAATGTACTCTAATAGGATGGGAACCTACCAAGAAAGATCTCTCGCTAACCTCAGGTGATCTGATGAGTCACCTAAAGATACAATGCTTGTGTAAGTCTGGGATTATTGGTCTCTTGATACAAATGCACATCAGTATAACTGTGACCAAATGAAACTGTTCAATCAATCTGTCTAAATGAGGCAGCTGCTACTGAAAAAAGGGCAACCAGTCTCTGCGTTGTACACTCCCAATATTCCAAAAATAACACTGATAATGTCAAAGAATGATTATGTCAGCATGATTTTTTTTTCTGGGAGAGAGTGACAAATGCAGAAGGAAAACCTTTCTGTTATTTGCAAATTACATCATAATTACATTAATATCAAGTAAAACTGATGGTTAATGAAAAATCCATGTTCCAAATTGAATATGTCCCTGAGTGAATTCTTGGTATGTGACCTTAATCAGGTACACAACAATTTACCTCAGTACCAGTGGGATAGCAAAGAAATCATTGATTTACTGCTCCTTCTCCCTTTCCAGTTCCAGTGTTGAAAAAGGTTTAAAATTCATTACTAGAAGATGATAGAGTTGAACCTGACTCTGGCATCCTACAGTGAAATAATCTCTTGACACTCCCTGTCTACGTTCAAGCATTAAGCTTGACTCAGTAAGTACCAGAGGGTGGCCAAGTGGCGCAGCTGGTAGAACAGCTGACTCACAGCATTGGAGGGTGTTTTCTGCGTGGAGTTTGCATGTTTTCTTTATGACCATGTGGCTTTCCTCTTGGTGCTTTGGTTTCCTCCCACATTCCAAAGATGTGTGGGTGGTTGGTTAATTTAAAAAAATTTTAGACATACAGCATTGTCACAAGCCATTTAGCCCCATGATTCCGTGCCACCAAATTTACACCCAATTAATCTACACCCCTGGTAAGTTTTGAAAAGAGAAAACCCATGCATACATGGGGAAAATGAACAAACTCCTTACAGACAGCACAGGATTCGAACCCTGGTCCGGTCCTGATCGCTGGCGCAGTAAAGGCATTGTGCTAACCGCTACACCAACTGTGTTGCCTCTCTAAATTGGCCCAAGTGTGTTTATCAATGATGTAGTGTCCTGGACATTGAAAAGAATGTGGCGGGAATAAAACTGGGATTAATGCAAGTGGGTGGCTGATGGTTGGTAACGACAGAGGCCAAAGGGCTTATTTCCATCAGACACTTTAATGGAACAACATCCTAGAATTAGTTAATACTTCAAGGAAAATGGGCAAACATGGCTAAAATAATGCATTATTATATATGATTCTTCTCTTTGGCTTGGCTTCACGGACGAAGATTTATGGAGGGGTAAATGTCCATGTCAGCTGCAGGCTCGTTTGTGGCTGACAAGTCCGATGCAGGACAGGCAGACACGGTTGCAGCGGTTGCAGGGGAAAATTGGTTGGTTGGGGTTGGGTGTTGGGTTTTTCCTCCTTTGTCTTTTGTCAGTGAGGTGGGCTCTGCGGTCTTCTTCAAAGGAGGTTGCTGCCCGCCGAACTGTGATTACTATATATATACACCTCTGTGTATAGCAGATAGATTTTGTTTGCTTCTGTAATGGTTAAGGGAGACCTGTGATCCAATTTCACGATTTTAAAGTGCACTAGCCACAGAAAGGAATAGAAAAGTGCCCTGACTGTTAACAATCTGAATGAATGTGAATCACTGGTATGACATATAACTTCATTCATCTACCGTGAATGCAGGTATGGCTTGATTTTGATACTGCAGTTCTGCCAGACCAGAGCAAATCCAACTTGAAACCTAAATACACCATTATTTCATGGCAGTTATGAAATAGTAGGAGGATCAACTGTGGATCAACAAGTTTGATGTGATTTTGATTTGTAGTTTTGAGGGGCATAGCCTGTTTAGAGAACTGTGGCTGAACCTGTGAGCCAAGAAGTTAAACTATGCATTATTAGTTGTTGCTTTCTGCTCACCCCCTCTGTTCCCTATTTTTATGTGATGGATTAATTTCCACTATTAACACGCGGGACCCCTGGAAGGTGATCTGCTTGGGCTGTTGTCCATTTTCTCCAGCGTCCTTCCTGTTCAGATTAAACCTCTGATGCTTTCTGATTGGATGGCTAAGTGTATAATGTAAATGTAATGATCTGCTTGGGATTTGATAGCTATCAACAAGTCTGAGTTAGAAATTCCTAACCACTGTTTGTCTCACATAACATAATGGCTATAAATGGCCCCTTAATTAGAAACTTAAAAATAAGTGGAACAAGCTTTTCTGTTTCAAGATGTTCATATTACAAAGAGCTTAGATATTTTAAGTAGTAGTGAAGCGGGAGTAGAACTTTACCATCAGCATTGATTAAGTAGGTAGTAGGTATGTTGAAAATGATTTATTTAATGTTCAGTACTCTTTTGTTTTGCCAAATGACCGCAATGTTTAGTCAGAATAATTGAGACCACCATTCTGCAAAAAAAGAATGCATTTGTTTGTAAGCCGAGAGCTGCAAAAAGGCTGTGAAAAATAGATTGGGGATAATTGGGTTATCAGATGTAGACGCTGCAGGGAATTGAACATTATCTGTTTAAATGTTAGGACTAGTGGGGGTCACTTCTGTAATTCTCCAGCTTCAGTTCTTCCTCCATCTGAAGGAATCCAGACAAAATAAAATGGGCTTTTATTGCCTGCTACCCCAAGTATCTCCATTTCTCTGCCCTTCAACAGGTTGACTTTATGAGCTATGACCACACTAAATAAAATCTTGCCTTGCTTTCTCCCCATTGATTCACCAGACTTTAATTGCTTAGAACACAAGCCAGATCCTCTGCTTCAAGTGTGTTTCCCTTAGCTTCAGCTGCTGTTATTCATTTCTATTAGACAACTTCTAACTAAGATATTGACTTGCACTTTGACACAGACACTGCTACTGTGTTTGATTGCAATAGTCAATTTAAAATCTTCCAGAACAACTTTGTAAATTGTGTAATATTATGGCAAAACTATTTTTGGTAGGATTAATTTATACTAATTTTCCAAGGTTAAAATAATATAATATAAGAAAAAAAAGTATCTGATGGCTGATTCAGAAGTGAATTAAGGAAATACAGATTTTATTCGCCTTCTGTCCCAAATATTCAATCAAATCTCAAACCCTATTCATCATAAAGCAGAGGTTTTTCTTGATTGAAAAATGGCTCATTAATTAGCTCTTTCCTGAAGGGAATTGAGTTAAAAAGACAAAATTATCTCTTATTTTGGTGGATGGGCATGACCCCCGTGACCTTCCCAATACTTGAGTTTAGACCACCTGATAATTTCCTATCTTGATTACACAATATAATCTCTGTTCTTAGCATAAAATGTGCTTTTAAAATGCTTAAATAAATGACTGCAGTAAGTACTAATCAATTTTTGTCCAAATTTTGCAGAGTTCTAGGATTTTTAGAGTTTTGCAAATATAAATGAGCTGTAAAAACTTATTTAAGAAGGAGGGACAAATGTGTTATTCTTTATTGCTTTTTGTAAAAATTGCTAATTGCTTTTTGCTAACAGATCAAATGGTTAGCACTTAGGATTCCTCTGGAGAATTTCCAACCTGCCTACAATATGTTTTTGCAGAGCTGTGCCAGTTCGTCGTGGTTCTGGTGAGAAAATTTCTGTTCGAGGGTAAATCTGATGGAAACGCAGGTTATCCAATGGCCTCCGTGTGGGCACAGGACTAGAAATAATGTGTTAAATTTGACCATATTTGATCTTCCTTGACTTCTCTCGCCTTGAGTTCATTAATAGCATAATGTTGAATGGAGAAGAAACACTTGATCCATGATCAAGAAGTCGATGACAATTGATGTTTTGGACAAAGAGAAAAACATAGAGTGCCCTTCAGGGTTTTATCTAATCCAGTCATTTGAAACAAAGTACAATGTAAATGCATGCTCTATGATACACAGAAAATTGATAAAATAGTCAAACTTAAAATAGATCATTACCTTTAATTATTAAGGCCTGTTGTTGGAGAACTGGATCTAAGTATATCAAATCCAGCATTTGTGATTTGGAACCACAATCTCATTTGCCATTAAAGGCGTCATTTGGCACCATTCCCAGGGCAAGCCATGGGAAGATAGCAAGTGATGATCTTGCTGCAGCTGTGTGAAATAGATTAGAGCTCAAATAAATGACCAATGGAATTACTGACTAAATTAGTGAAGCTCAATTTTCAATCTGTATTATTATATCTGATGTGGAGAGAACCTGGTCTCAACATCAGCATTGAGTAGAAAAGTGCGGTTTGTCATTATAATGCAAGAAGTGGAAGATAGATCTACTTTTTGTTTGATATCCTGCATAAATTTCAGAGAAAAGAAAGGAAAATTTGGAAATAATGTTTTCATTGACAAGATGACAGCATTGAAATAAGAACATAAGAAATTGGAATGGGAGTGAGCAGTATGGCCCTCTGAGCCCATTCCACCATTCATCTTTAACCTTCTACCTGAGCTCCATTTTCCAGCATTGTTTCCATCTCTCCCGATTCCCTTAAAGCCTAGAAATCTATCCATCTCTGTTTTGAATCAATATTATTATTGTTTACAAGGGTGTATAAGGTAGAGAATTCAAAAGATTCCCTACTCTCTACATAAAGAAAGGTCTCTTCATTTCCATTCTGAATACTTTTTAACCTTCCACATCCTTGCACTAGCCCCCTGTAAGGAGAGGTGCATAGTCTAAACAGGCATAGTGAATGAGTTATGTGCTGGCATCCCAAATATTTTTATTTTATGTTCATCATTCAGGTTCAACTGCACAATTCAAATTGGTCACCTGTATGGACCATATGAAAAAAGATATATTAATGAGTTGGATACAATTTGAAATGTAGGTGGCACGGTTAACGTAGTGGTAAGCAGAAGATTACTACAGGTCAGCAACCCAGGTTCAAATCCGGCACAGTCTGTAAGGAGTTAGTTCGTTCTCACTGTGTGTGCGTGGTTTTCCTCTGGGCACTCCGGTTTCCTCCCACCTTTCAAACCGTACAGGAGTTGTTGGCTAATTAGGATATTTGGACGGCACGGGCTCGTGAGCCGAAAGGGCCTGTTAACATCCTATATGTTTAAACTTAAAAGAAAATTAAAGGATGAAAAGCAGTAGATCATAAATATTGATATACCACTGTAAAAGAAAAAAAGTGTATATGCACTAGTTTGATTAAAAATAGTGTGAAAATATTTGTCAATTTAAAACTTACAATATCCAAGCACTAAAGAGTAGCACTTCTCTGAGTGAATGCAACACCAGACAATTCACAGGACTGGAAATTTGTTGCAGCAAAGTTAGAAGATAAGATGGTAAAATTGTATATTGTGATAGTTAAATCAAATTTTAGGAATTTAGTTCCGGTCATCAAAAAAAAACAGCATAGTTAAGCATTAATGAGACAGTATTACTGCGCCAGCGACCTGGGCTTGAGATTGGGGTTGTCTGTCAGGAGATTGTGACCTGTGTGAGTGGGTTTTCCCTGGTGGCTCCGGTTTCCCACCAACTTCCAAAATGTACCAGGTTGGAAGTGAATTGGGTGTAATTGGGCAGCATCGGTTTCATTTGGCCAGAATTGGTGTCTCCTGTGTTGCAAATGCATTGGGTTTTTTTTTAAAGACAGTCAAGACTTGGAGGTGTTGCAGCAGGTATTGCTATCACATTAGAGAGTTAAAGCATGAGATATCCACATGCTCATTTGTCCTCAAAGGCAGTGACTGGAATGAACTTTAGAGGACTGGCTAGGATAGAAATGGAACAGAATAAATAGATCCTACTGATATCAATCCACAAATAAAGATTACTACTTGAAAATAGTAAACAGTAAAAACTAAAGCTGAAGACAAATATCTCGATGACATAAAATAATTAATCAATATTTGGTTTTTAGGTTGGTCTTGCAAAAGAAAAATCCCGAAATCACTTCAGGGCAAATGATTGCTCAAAAAGAAATAGGAAAGGGTTTTCCTAGATGAGTGCGATGGATTGTGTCAAATGGGTGCGTTACTTATTATCTGTGTGGAAATCTCATGAAGGGAATGGAAAGAAGTCTTTGTTTATCTTTTCCCAATATTATCTGGTACGAGGTATATGAAAAAATGGTCAGTTAAACTTGACTTCCATCTGTTGTTTCTTTTCCTCGAGGAGTAAACCTGTATTTGCTTTATTCCAACCATCCTGTTTGGTTATTTCTTCCTTTCTTCATCCAGTTGAGAGATTATGGATAAGAGGACAACTCTGTATGAATTGTCAGAAACTTCTATTTTCAACTATTATGAATGTTTCCATCTGGTTCGTTATAATGAGGCCTTTTCTTCATTTGAGAACCTATGGATTCTGTACCAATTTCAGTATTAGTGCATTAACTATTTCAACTACATCACAGTTTAATTCTCATGAGTTGGAAGAATAATTGTATTTCTTGGCCTGATCTCATGAAGGCTAAGGTCTGCTTTGTAAAGTCTCAGCTCCTCCGCACATACCTGTGATTGAAGCTGAAACTTTGCACCCAATGGTATATTTACTGAGGGATCCCTTGGCTTCAGAAACACCCAGTTTGGGTTTGTTTGAAATTACAGATTTTTCTTTAAAGAAAGTTTTTTCTGGTTTAGAAAATCAATATTAGTTGTATTTACAGCTCCCAGTTTAGGAAGAACTATATATTATCTAGGTTGATCCCTGGGATGAAGGGGTTGACTTATGGTGAAAGATTAAATCGTCTAGGATTGTATTTGCTCGAGTTCAGGAGATCTTATAGAAACATATAGGATTATGAAGGGTATGGATAGGATAGATGTAGGAAGGTTTTTTGAGCTGGCCGGGGAAACTAAAATCAGAGGACGCAGTCTCAAGATTCGGGAGAGTAGATTTAGGACAGAGATGAGGAA
This sequence comes from Narcine bancroftii, assembly GCF_036971445.1. Classification (NCBI taxonomy): domain Eukaryota; kingdom Metazoa; phylum Chordata; class Chondrichthyes; order Torpediniformes; family Narcinidae; genus Narcine; species Narcine bancroftii. The sequence continues at coordinate 5,133,093 of NC_091478.1, forward strand.
AAATAGTTTTTCCCAGAGAGTAGTGAATGTTTGGAATTCTCTAACCAGGGAAGTGGCTGAGGCTGCCTCATTAAACATATTTAAAATTCGGTTAGATAAATTTTTACATGATGGAGGAATTGGGGGATATGGGGAGAAGGCAGGTAGGTGGAGTTAGGTCATAAATTAGATCAGCCATGATCGTATTGAATGGTGGAGCAGGCTTGATGGGCCATTTTTGGCCTACTCCTGTTCCTACTTCCTATGTTCCTATGTAAATAACGTGCCCATCTGGAAGAGGACAACCTCTGATATGATGATCTGCTGTTCATGTCTAGTTTATACCAATTTGCGTATGCATGTGCAATCAAAAATGACTAAGAACGAGTCGGATGATAATCATCTGCTGTTGATATGAAGACTTCTCTTATCTGACCACCATGAATCAGGCTGATTCCAAATGAATGAGATTTTAATCACCTGTCACTATCCACAGCACTTTCTCTATATTTATGATAATTTTTTTGTCCTTTTATTGAAATTAGTGTTGACTGAATCAAGTAATCCTGATTAGCAATCTCACTGTATCCAGTCAAGAGTGAAATGCATCAGAGCATTATTGCCACACCAGAACATGCAAAAAATTAACACAGGAAGCAGGCGGGGAATGTCGGCCTTCGTTATAGATGATGAGTTGGGTTTTGTGTGCAGGATAATATGATTTGAAATCAGTCTGAAAGAAAACAGTTCACACATATTATTGGTTACAAAACAAGTTTGGATACAGAGAGCATTGCTCTTAGTAGAGTAAGTAATCAACAGAAAAACAAATTGTAAAAAAATGTATTGTGTTGTTTATTTAGAATGGATTTTTTTCAGATTTAGTTGATCAGTTTCAATGGATTTACTGAATTTGGAAAACCATTAAAGCAGAATTATTCATGGGCAGTAAAGTTGTATGGAATTTTTAAAAAAAAGATGAGATACATGCTGAAAATCGTTCCTCTTGAGGGTCTCGTGCAGGTCAGTTATTCACTTTTTTTAAAAAATGAATAGGCCAATCTATTGTTAATTGGCACTATCAGATCCATGGTTGCCTCCGCACTGTTACAGAGAGAATCCTGCAGAACGAGACGAGCAACAGACTATCGTCTTTCGATGGATAAGACAAGAGGTTGAGGGCAGGAAAGGTAGAAGTGGTGCTGTCAAAGTAGTTTTACTTGAGGAGGCAATGAGGACTACAATCAAGGTAGGTTTACTTGAAGAGGCAATGAGGCTTACAATCAAGGTAGGTTTACTTGAGGAGGCAATGAGGCCTACAATCAAGGTAGGTTTACTTGAGGAGGCAATGAGGCCTACAATCAAGGTAGGTTTACTTGAGGAGGCAATGAGGCCTACAATCAAGGTAGGTTTACTTGAGGAGGCAATGAGGCCTACAATCAAGGTAGGTGTACTTGAGGAGGCAATGAGGCCTACAATCAAGGTAGGTTTACTTGAGGAGGCAATGAGGCCTACAATCAAGGTAGGTTTACTTGAGGAGGCAATGAGGCTTACAATCAAGGTAGGTTTACTTGAGGAGGCAATGAGGCCTACAATCAAGGTAGGTTTACTTGAGGAGGCAATGAGGCCTACAATCAAGGTAGGTTTACTTGAGGAGGCAATGAGGCCTACAATCAAGGTAGGTTTACTTGAGGAGGCAATGAGGCCTACAATCAAGGTAGGTGTACTTGAGGAGGCAATGAGGCCTACAATCAAGGTAGGTTTACTTGAGGAGGCAATGAGGCCTACAATCAAGGTAGGTTTACTTGAGGAGGCAATGAGGCCTACAATCAAGGTAGGTTTACTTGAGGAGGCAATGAGGCCTACAATCAAGGTAGGTGTACTTGAGGAGGCAATGAGGCCTACAATCAAGGTAGGTTTACTTGAGGAGGCAATGAGGCCTACAATCAAGGTAGGTTTACTTGAGGAGGCAATGAGGCCTACAATCAAGCCACACTGACAATAGTTCCTTACTTATGATTTGTTTCCTTGTCTATTTTTCATCTGCTGAAAATCCTAGTGGTTAATCAAACATTTAATCAGTCCGTCCTCATCTTTACCAGGTACAGAACAGTTGTAATTAATTTAACACTGTTAATCATTGTCTAGTTTTTTTCAATGAATAAATCAAATGCATACTGGAATTTTTATATTCTTAATGCTATGTATTGATTGACATCCACAGCGCACATAAAATGTAATGACAATGTTTTGTTATCTTTATGTTGTTTTGTTTGCACGGTTGTTAAAATGTGGAGTCAGCGTGTCTGAGACAGGATCCTAACAAGTTCCTTCTAATCAGCTTTGGAATTTTTCTGCCAGGCAAAAAAAAATGCTCTGCAAAGAACAAAGCTGCACTTTTTCCCAAAGAAACACATTTGTTTAAAGATTGTCCTGTCAATTTGTGAATCAACATTTCTGTTTTTTGCTCGCCATCATGCTTTCACTTTTTCTTGAGAAGGGGAAATAATACAAAGATGCTATTTGTTGTTTGAAGGAAGTAAACTTCATCAGCTCGACTTAGATGTGTGCCTCAAATGTCACTCAGTGCAGCTTTCTTGTAATGAAATGCTGCATACAGATTTCGTTCTTTAGGCTCAAGGGGATTAGACCCAGTAAAAGAAAAATTCAGTCTCCCAGCTCCAGTGCATCGAAGTGAGAAGTTTAAAATCCACAATTTATTCAAATATTGATATTTCTACTTGTCAGAAAGAGGGCCTTGAAATTTCCACTGAGCACTGTTGTCAGAAAAATTGCAGGAGATGTGTCAGATAATTCATAAACGGAGTTCACCACTGTGAAATCAGTTGGGAGCAGCAAAAAAAAATATATTCTTGTAAATGTAGAATAAGGGCAATATAACAGAAAATAGCACTCACTTTTCCATCATGTCAAGCAAATGTTCAATTTGGACAAGGCATTTTTTAAACAGCTTGCTGCTTCTCGTGAAACCACAAAGCATGAAAAATGTTTTGAGTTCTGCATTGGAGACATGGATTCTGTTTGTTGTTTTTTCCTCCGAGACCCTTTCTTTCCCATCTTGCACCAGCCAATCAGAATGTGCGTTTTTCTGAGTTTCAGTAATCAACCCTGTTCTGCATGTGGCTTGCATTAGGGCCAAAAAAGCTGTGAACGACCAAGCTAATGATGTGAGGCACTGCTACAAATTCCAATCTGTTGAATGTAGGGAGAAGCTCCAAGATTTCTCTTTCATATCCTCAGTTCACCACCATGTGGTGGAGTCATCAATTACGGTAATTTCAGCTTGGGGAATGTTTGGTTAGGAATATTTGACCCTACTCAGGCACTGTCTTATTTGTTACATTAACCCATTACTTCTCACACATTTTCAGCATAGCTTAGGAAATTGCAGTCTGTTCATTGCGATTGCTTGAGTTTATTTCTCCAAGTTATACATTGGGCACGAAATCTCAAATAACTGGATACTCTGGTGACTCCAAGAAATGTACGATTGCTGCGTTTGTTCCATGCTCGCGGCATTGACAAGTATGTTTGTAGATGATGAATAGGACAGGGATAGGGGTGGGGTCAGGAAAAAAAATTAGTATGAATACATGTCTCTCGATGCCAGATGATCACATAGCTCACAAAGCTGCTGACATGCAGGCTTCTGGCACAGCTTCTGACCTATCTGGGGATGGTAGCATAAAGTATGGGAAATGTACAGGAGGTTAGGGATCAACATTTCAAACAATTATACTACATATTAGTTTCATTGTGAAAAAACTGTGTTGCAGACACTTTGAGGCATGCCTTTATGAGCCTGGAAATAAAATGTTTAACTAAGTTGGGAGGAACACATTTATTTTTACATTCAGATCGAAGGATAATAATAAAGCTTTTTTATGAAAATCAAACTTCTCTGCAAGAAATTAACTTCATGAAAAGATGAAGTGCACACCTAAAGTTTTTAGCCTATTGGTATCCCTCCTGGTAAATGATTGGCAAGTGCACACATTTTGGTGCTGATGCATTGTAAAATATAGCCTAATTTAAAAAAAAGCTGTACGTGTAAATACCTTCTCTAACTGCATTGTTCCTAACTGGACACTACTGACATCTTTGGCTTGTTAGAGCATAAATGCCTGCAGAGCTGACGTTTTCCACGCCTGCCTGCAGCCTATTTCTCTCTTTTACCCATTGCTTACTGTCTGCTTGGTGTCTGGGTGAATCTGTCATCTGTGCTGGAGCACGGCCTGCTGCACCACTGACAGTGAGAAGGTAAACGGTGGCTGCCTGAATCCCCCATTAACTCTGTGAGTCGTATTGATTTCTTGTAAAAATAATGATATTGACAGGCCTTCTAGGAGTAATTGTTTCCAGAACAGAGAGGTCAGTGCAGGAAGGGAGGATTTTTGGTTCTGGGGTGGTTTACAGAGACGTACAAAGTACTGACGAGAGTGAGTAGTCAAAGCAGCAATCTGAGCACTTCAGTTAGTCAGGTACCCAAGAACAAACCTGAAAGGTTGATACCATTGACAAGGTTACTGCTGTACCAATTTGGAAAGCAATTTTAACTGCCTGTTTGAGAAAAGAAAACAGTGAAATGGCACCAATGTTAAACTTGTGTTTTTGCTGCATTTCATTTGAATGTTCTAGCATGGTTGAAAGCAGTTGTATCCTTTGGTAACCCCAGAAGTAAAAGCACAAGGGACATGTCAATGAGAACGGGTACTCCTGAGAAATTAAGTGCAACGGTTGTTAGTGTTCTATTAGACAGATATGTGTGTAACTGTTGAACAAACCAGCATTAGCACTCAATCCTATTTCCACAAACAATTAATGCCAAGGATACAGTTCTGATTACAAATTGCCAGCAGTTTTCACATGAAGCACAGGTATGGCATGTTACATTTCGGCAAATGCGACTGTCTTATGAGTTTCTTTTCCCGTACACAAACTGAGTTGGACATTACCTAAAACTGTGATTCATTGGTCTACATCTGGTCGAAGCAGCTTGGGGCTGTGTATGCAGCCACATATAGGAGTGTTCAAAGCTATTTCTTCAAATCCTGATCAGAGCAGCACCCTTGCCAACTGCTGGCCCATTAAATATACATGTGTTGAGGTCATAGGCAGAGGTCTCAGGTTCAGTGGAGCAATATGCTCTTAGGCCAAATTGGATGAAAAGAATACTGGAGAAAGAGCATGTACAGTTATATTTCATTATTATATTTCTGGGCAAAAATATATATACCAAAAAAGATAAAGAAAGAGGTGAAATTATTTTGAAAAAATCGGAGGCTGGAAATTACATTTTGTTCAAGATGCATTCTGCTTTGCAAACCTTCTCATGGTGAGATTGTAAATGTTTATCAAAATTGCCTCTTGTTCTTTGAATACAAAAAAAACCCTTTTGAACATGAATTAAAAATGAAGCAGTAGAAAAAGGGGTTTTTAAAAAAAAAAGTATGACCAAAAAAACCACGAGTTTGGATTTCCTGCTGCCCCACAGAAAAAGGAATCTCAGGGTTGTATGTGATGTCATGTACGCACTCTGACAATAAATTGGAAAGAATTTCCAAACGAACTTGTTCCAATGGCAAAAATCAAACTGCTGGAACAACTCAGCGAGCCAGGCAGCAGCTGTAGAGGCAGAGAGAGAGTTGAAACTTCAGCTCAAGCCCCTGCATCAGGAATCAATGATCCAAGGTCTCAGGACAAAAGCTTGACAATTACTCTGCCTCCATAGATGCTGTCAGGATCCGCTGAATTCATCCAGCGGTATGTTATTTTTTTGCTCCAGATTCCAACATCAGCAGCCTTTATTTGCATGACCAATGTCATGTCGCTCGGTTCTCAATGAGGTTGCAGGTTATCTTCTCATGGCAGGCTACACAAATTTTAAATAACAGTTCTACATATTACAAAAGTAGACTTACAACACAATTTGGGGTTGATTTATATTTCCAGTATAGAAGTAAACCTTTAAAAGTATTCAAGCTCTTCTTAGCCTCAACCGTTGGAAGGTCCTAGATGTTGCAACATGTCACATTTCAGAATCAGGATTTAAGTCATGAAATTCAATGTAAGGCAGCAGCAACATTATGACATTACTATAAAAATTAAAATGATATAATAATAATTGTGCATGAAAAGTCAGGCTGTGTCTGTGGTTCATCGATCATTCAGGAATCTGATGGCAGCGGGGAAGAAGCTGTCCTTGTGCCGCTGAGTTCTCGTCTTTAGGCTCCTGTACCTTTTTCCTGATGGTAGCAGGGTGAAGAGGACAAGGCCTGGATGGTGGGGGTCTTTGAGGATAGAGGCTGCCTTTTTAAGACACTGCATCACAAATGTCCTCGATGGAGTGAAGTCTGCTGCCTGTGATGTCACAGACCGAGTTAACAACTCTCTGGAGTTTATTCTTGTCCTGAGAGTTGGAGCCTCCTTATCAGACAATGATGCCACCAGCCAGAATGTTCTTCACGGTACATCTGTAGAAGTTTACTAGAGTCTTTGGTGACATAATCAAACTGTCTCCGACACCTCACCTCACTGGCGAGCCTTCTTTGTGATTACATCAATGCAGAGGCTCCAAGACAGATCCTTGGAGATGTAGACATCCAGGAATTTGAATTTCTTTACCCTCTCCACTATTGGGTTCTCGTTGAGGACTGGTCATGTTCCCCTGACACCCTTCTGAAGTCTACAATCTTCTCCTTGGCTCTGCTGACGATGAGTGCAAGGTTGTTGTCATTACACTGTTCAACAAGCTGATCTACCACCCTCCTCTTTGCTTCCTCATTGCCATTTGTGATTCTGCCGACAACTGTGCTGTCACCAGCAAACTTGTAGATGGAATTTTACCTGGCCACATAGTCATAGGTGTATAATGAGTAGAGCAGTGGGCTAAGCACACATCTTTGGGGTGCACCTGTGTTCACAATCAGTGAGGAGGAGACGTTGTTTTCAATTCGTACTGAGTGTGGCCTTCCAAAATGAAATACAGGAACCAACAAAAAGATGGAGAGACATTCAATTGTAAGCATGCACCAAAACAATGCCCAGCTTGTGGAAAAAGTTTGTAACCAGTGCAAAGGGCAGAATTATACACAAAATAATGTTTTTCCAAAGGGAAACTAAACAGAAGTAGAAGTTTACATACTATTGAAGACATTGTACAAACAATGAAGAAAGTGCTCTTAGCGATACACTTTTCGAGGGCATAGTGGTTCCGGAAGGGAACAGTGTCAAGCAGGATAACTAGACTGTGTCACCTCATACAAATATTCCTTGTACTGCTCAAAGCCTACAATGGACAGAGCATTGACACGAAAGGTACATGTCAACTCAAGGTGAAATTTAAAGATAAAGCGCATCACCTCAAGTTTGCAGTAGTCCCAGATGGACATTATTCCCTGCTTGGTGACAAAGCATGTGAAAATTTAAGCCTAGTCAAGAGGGTGGATCACATTAATAGTGTCCAATGAACAGAACCGTGTAGAGGAAATACTGGTTAAATTTCCAAACATCTTCAAGGGATTTTGAGTTCTACCTTAAGAATCAGTTAAAAGAGGACACACAGCCAGTAGTGCTTGCCCCAAGACGGGTTCCAGCTCCACTAAAAGAAAAGCTCAAGGTGGAACTTCACCGAATGTCGGCACTAGGGGTCACAAAGAAAGTGGAGGACCCTCAGAATGGGTGAATTCAATGGTGTGTGTCAGAAAGAAGAGCACTCCAAAAGACTTGAATGCCAATATAAAGAGAGAACATCAGATTCCAACCAGGGATGAAATTGCAAGTGAGATGACCAGTCCAGTTTTTCACTAAATTGGATGCATCCCAGGGCTTTTGGCAAATAAAACTCCATGATGAAAGCACAAAATACTGTAGATTTAATACACCATTTGGCCAAGGATGCCTTTTGGAATTTCCTCAGCTCCAGAAGTGTTCCACAGGACAATGGAACACATCATAGAAGGCATAAATGGGGTACATGTGTACGTGGATGACATAATCCTATGGGGATCCGCACAAGAACAACACAATGAGAGGCTCATCAGAAGTATGGGTTAAACAGAGAAAAATATCTGTTTGGTGTGAAGGATATCACCTTTCTGGGAGATAAACTGTCAGAAGCAGGTGTGGATCCAGACAAGAGCAAGGTGAAAGCAATTTTAGAGAGCCCCAGTCCCACTGACAAAAATGGTGTATTGAGAGTGCTGGGAATGATCAATTTCATTGGTAAATTCATACCAAACCGGTCTTCCAAAACAACGCACCGAAGTAAGTTGTTACAGGACAAATGCGAATTCAAGTGGACACACAACCATGAGGAAGAATGGGGACGACTGAAGACCACTCTAACTACAGAACCAATGCTTTTGACATTCTTTGGTGCATCCAGAAAGACAAAAATATCCATGGATCCTTCAAAAGATGGAACAGATGCTGTACTACTTCAGGCTATAGGAGATGATTGGAGGAAAGTAGCAGACGCATCAAGGACGATGGCAACATCTGAAAGTCGATTTGCACAGATTCAAGATGGATGCCTTCCCATGAGGTCTGCATGTGTGGGTTCTGTTCTTACTGCTGGTTGCTTAGTTAATAAATCTAGTTGTTCTAAAATGAACCCCAGTTTTTAATTGTAATAAGAAATATCACATGCTACCAGCAGTGTGGTATCTCTATCTCATTTTTAAAAAAAATTCTAACTCCTCCAAAATATGTAGAAAAGATTAATTAGAGCAAGTAGACATGCTTTTGAGTATAATTAACATATTTTACCAAACATCCACTTCTTTGTCTAAATCGTTAAGCCTGATCTGTCAGGGTAATGAACTGCAGCCGAGGCTTATCAATTACCCTGACAATGAAGAGTTTTTATCACAAACATTGTTTTTGTTCAAATTTCCTTCAGAACAGTTGACTTATCATCATCTGCTGAGATATTTGTCTGGCCATCACTCCTTTAGGTTAACCTGGATTTTTTTTTCCACCTCTGTTTTTATGACAAGATTTGTATTGGTTTGTAATCCAATAAACCTTGCAGATGAAGGCTGATGTGGCTCTGTTGGGAAATGGTGTCCAGGCTTGTAGCAACATCTAATGGGCATTTAGGTGCAAACTAGCTGTGAAGTGTTAAATATTTACATGTAGAATGCCAATAGTAATTGTCCACTTTATCTGAGGATACCTAGGGAAATGTCCTATTTGTTTCTGCATTCCTTCATTAAATGGGAACACAGGAAATTCCCATCCAATTTTTAGGGTTTAAAATTAATAAAGTGAAGTGGTAGGAAAGTGACATCTTTTGAGTTATTGTCTCTGCCCGGTTCCATATAATATGGTTTTGACTCTGTGTGGCCTGTCTATTAACAAGACAGGTTGAGATTCACAAATAATAAAAAATATTTATGTTTTTCCTACTGATGCTAACAAGGTAACATATCACAAAAGCACTGACATGAAAAGAATAAGGTAACTGAGTCTTAAGAATCCACAGCACAGTGGGATCCCTTTCTGCTCCCATAAACTCCCTGGGATTCTATGTTTTGTGTCCTAATTATTCCTCAGATTGTATTGTGCTTTTTGTTTTGGAAATCTGATGTGTCACAAATGCATTCTTCTCATCTATATTTGATAGCCAATATTAGACTCAACCAGGAAAGTGCACTTTACATGTGGCAACATACGATTACCTGAGAGCGTTATGGCTAAGGAAAAAAAATCAATACCAATTTATAATTCACGATTGCAGCCTATCAGTTTTATGGCTCTCTATCCAGTCTCATTAATTTTTTATTATGATTGACTGAAACTGAAAGATTTTTTAACATGTTTCACTGTTATTTATTCAACCTTAATAATTAAATAAACCTTAATTGGCTGTATTTTGGAGCATCTTAAAGCCACGGTCAAAATGGGTTTTGGTGTCTATACATTATTTATACCAAAGTACCACATAGTTTTTTTTTTCTGAAGTGAGCAATTCCATTATGTTCGGTAACATCATCAAATTTTATTCCATTGTTTCTGGTTATCGATATCAATGATCAGTAAATACCTGGCCGAAACAATTAATGCTGAAAAAGTGTGTCCTAGAAATTATTTCATGGAAACGTATGATACCAAATAATGCTGGATTCCCTCCCAAAAGTACCCCTAAATAAAGATGACCTCACAAAGGACCTTTCTGATTGGTGGTTAAGTTGTTCCTTTCAAAAGTGATTGACAGATGGAAAATTGCATTTTCAAATTTCATCCGTATTCATTTCAGTTGTACTTCCACATGTCAACCTCTTGCCATTCCCAGACTGACCAAGGCTGTATACATTAGCTGGTACCACAGCGATAAGGAAGACAATCCCTTATATGAGCATTCTGAAAGAAAATCAATCATATCATCAGTGAGAAGTATGGATGAATTCAAACAGTGGTAACTACCATCATTTGATTTCGACCAAGCCAGTAGGTTTGAATTTGCACTGCTTCAATAAAGAACCCAAAAAGCACATTGAGTGAAAATAAAAAGTTTTATCTTAGAGTTAGTTTAAAAGATTTTTTTTAACCAGGAGATTTTTTTTTTATCTGCAAAGTGTCATGTTTCACATTGTACAGCAAAGACTGGAGCATTCCAACCTCCAATTTATAGTCCAAGATTAAACTGGACATTTTGATAGAAAGCTTTCTGTTAACAATGACAGGAGCGTTCAGCAACACAAGCTGGCTACATGTGTCCTTTTCCACAACGTCAAAAGTCTGTGTTCTTTAAAAAATCTGGGAAATATGTTTCAAGTATTTAATACTGATTCCATTATAAACAAAACAGAGCATTTCTTGTGTGTCTCCAGTAAAACAGTATGCATTACTGATCTCCTAGGTATAATGTTATGGACAGTTGCTATTTTATGTTACAACTTAAGGAAAACTTTCTATTTTCATGAAATTCAAGAACAAGTCATTCCATGCAAACTGAAATTTGTCAGTTCACATTAACGCACTTGTACAAAAAAAATTCTCAAGCATAAAATTCTTGAAAACACACAATTGAGACAAAATAAATTCTTAAAAGACATACGAGCAGGAAGGCTAGACTCAATGGCCCACCTCATTAGTACATTAAAGGAGTGTGCTGTGAAATGGCAGGACCTCAGTCAGGCAATCTGTAGAGGTGTTAAGAAGAGAAATATTGTGTAAGGGGAGAAGAGTCAGAGGAGTCAATTCATGCTAGCCTTGTGTAAACTCTGGTGAGAGTAGCTTCACAAGATCCAAATGATGTTGGATGGGAATGGCGATTCTGCATTGTAACTAAAGCAGCTTTGATAGAGGCTTAGGAGTCTACTAGCTCTCTTATATGGAGTGTGGAATAAAGCATAATTAAATAATTAGGAGGGGGACATAATTTATGTATTAAATAAAATATTGAAACTTGAGAGTATTATTGTAAAAGTATTGGTTTGTTTATTAAGCTAATACCAAAATCTTAAGGATATATATTTTCTTTATATTGTACAATAAATTCAACATTTAGTTGGAAGAGATATATTTATTAAAATACACCTCACAAAGAATATTATGAAAAACAAATGCAGTCCTTAAGTGCTGGTACCACAATTATTATTTTTCTGGTGTTGTATTAAGCTATAAAATCGACTGTCACTATTCATCAATTGGATCTGAATTGTTATCGATATTTCTCAAAAGTACACTTGACAGTTAATACAACACAAATTGTAATCTGGGGAAATGTCTGTTTGTGGTAGTAAAATGCTCTGATTCTGAGCAAAGTTGTGTGGGTAGATACTCTATGAATTTAATTTTCTTTGAGGAAGGGCGGGGGGGGGGGTTAAGGTGTTGCTTCTTAATGGTAGGTGCTCATTTGTATCAGAAACTCAAAAAGAACAGTTGGAATCCATGAAACCTTTTTTTTCCTCCCCCCCCCCCCCCCCCCCCCCAGCTGCCAAGTCAAACTAGCAGTAAAAGGATTTCTTAGGATTTAACTCTATTCCCTTTTCTTTAACAAGAAAATTAGTGTGTAAAGGAGATCTGTCATGATAAAGAGCAGCTTGACTGCCACCTCTCTATCCCTGCAGATTCACTCAATGACTCCCTCTGGGATTCTTCTTTAAGCGTCATAAGACCAAATTTATTGTCTCTGCTACATAATTTCAAAATTTGATTTGTGCCATGGATCAGCATTAATTCTGGAATAAAATGGGAAACAATTCATAAAAGTGGGTGTAAGAAAAAAGGCCAACTAATGAGTTAGTTGCTGAAGTATGTTTTAATTTCTTCCAAGTAATGAATACTTTTAGCACATATATATCCTTTTTTCCTTTTTCTTACATGAAATGGTTTTATAGACATTGCCCCATGTGGGAAATCTTTTATTCACATCTAACAGTGGCAGGTCCATAATATGTGGTTCATTGCAGTGTGAAAGTAGATTTCAGCAAGGTTAACAGCAGGGGTATAGTAAATTAGAATATTTTTCCCATTCAATTGATACTTTATCTGAATCAACTGGAACTTAACACAGGTACTATCAGAAACTGGTGATGATATTTGTCATGTTAAGCAATCAATCATATGCAAAAACTGTTGCAACGCTCACATTAACTTGCCTGAAAAAGCATTCAAAATGTCTAAATAAAGTATTGACCATGCAGATGCCAGAAAAAACATGACCAGATTTTGTTTAATCTATTGGTTATACGTATAGGATAACCTTTGCAAAACTAACTGACATCTTTAACAGAGCCAAAATAACCAGTGAGATGACTTGGATATGACCTTATACTTTAATAAAAGGAAATCATTTATTACAGCAGAAAATTTTACCACAATTATATTATATAATATATAGCTGTCTAGAAGTTCAAGCCAGTTTGGAGGTACGAAATCTTCCACTCAATGCAATGGAATTGAATTTTGGACGCAGTACACAATCGTGTTATATATAGGACGTTTGGCCCTGCAGATCAGGGAGGATTTCTGGTGTTGAACATCGCTGAATGGCAGTTATGAATGAAAATCCAAACTTACTGACAGATTTGGAACGCTGAACCTGTCACTTCACTCTGTGTTGTTTAGATTGGCTCTTGGGCCCTGTACTATTTTAGACCCCACTGATCTCAGTAGGAAAGATGGGATTGTGGTTAAAACAGCAAAAGTTCCTCTTCTTTTAATCATTTTTTGGCTCAGATGAATGTGTAGGTAAAAACAACAATTAAATGATTAACTATTTGTAATCACTGAGTTTAAGGTGTGGGGGCTTTGTTGGCTGTTTCAGGGAATTTTTTAAGAAGGGGGCTTCTTCAGAGCACATGGGAGACTTTGTGCCAATAAGATGCACAGAGGCCTTCCATCTCTGAGCCAGGCAAGTCCAGGCACTAGGAAAATTGTTGGAGTCATTGCTACAGGAGCCATTGGAAAACCACCCTGCCAATCACATTGATTGTAAATTGTAAGGTGTTCATTGGTTATATAGTAGAGTGCTTTTGGGGGAGGGCGGGGGTCCAGTAGTTTTATCACTTTGACAAAATTAGGTGTTGCATTTCTAACTGTACCTGATGGTCAATAATTATGATTAAAACAAAGTTAATAAAAATGTGCATCTAAATCACTTGAATTCTTTTTGAGCTTATTTGTACTATTTCATAAGAATGAAATTGGTGTTTTACCGACTGTTTCTATTAGCAGAATCTTAGATACAATTAAGATATTATTTAGCAGAACTTAGATTAAACTTGTTGGTCTTTGTCGTATCGCTCATGAAGTGCTGTCCCAAAAAGGAGTTCATTAAAATTAATGAGAAAAGATGGGAATTGTCTATGTATAGTTTGCTTGACTGGCATATTGTCTTATATTGCTCTCAATTATTTCAGTGTTGTTCTGGGCTTGGTATTTATAGCCCTGTATTCAGTAACAGATTGACTCACATAACTGGAGCTCTAATCACAACTGTTAGCTCTACCTTCTTTATATTTTTCTGTCTCTGGCTCCCATTCCTTTGTGAACTTTTCATAGTGCAAAAGCCATGTGTGTCTTGTTTTGTTTTAATACATTACTGACCCAGGGTCTCAGGTTACTGGGGTTCCTGTCATACATTTACTTCCAATCTCGTAAAACACTGTGCAAAAAGCAGAAGTAGACCGGTGATGATTGCCCGATACCCTACCATAGGACAGCTGCTAATTCTATTTTGTACTGAATTTGCATCTGGTCCAAATTAAAATATATTATAAATCGTGTAAATTTATTTACCCACAGGTACTGCTCAGTAAAAGTGCCCCATTTCCCGATGCCAGTTTCAAACCAGCTGTGAGTCAGATGATATACATCTGAGTAGCCTGATTTAAGCTCCCTTTGGTTTTCTGGCGAAACTGTGATTGCAGCACATGAATTGCACTCGAATTCAATACTGCCCACTACGTACTCCTGCTATGGGTGAAGGGACCACATTTTAAACAAAAAACATAAGACTGAGTTAAATTCAGTCAACAGATTTATTCCAAATGTAACCTATATGAATGGAGAATGAGAAATAGCATAAGAACAGAGTGAATTAATGTATTCCTTTGCATTGGAATTGGAATCTATCTTTTCTTACCAATTGGAGTGAAAGGGCATTATTGGTGCTGTTTAATGTTAATTCATACCATTCGAACTAAATTTTGTATAAAGGCAAAAAACAACCCCAAATGTATGGGGAAACTCAGTTAGTAAACCCCAATTGATAATTCCCTTAGTCCTACTGGGTAGTTAACTATCGTTAGGAAAGGTCTCAGGTGCCAATCAACAAATCTGAATCGTGGAGATCCAAAGCCCACGATGAAATTTCACCCAATTCATTAAAATAAAGCAAACTGTACAAGTGTGCTGGTGTATGATTAT